>NC_051180.1:101758748-101938714 GCF_013339695.2 Rhipicephalus sanguineus | reverse complement strand
TTATCATTCGTTTCGTTAGTTGCTTTTTCGCAGCTCATGTTCTGTGCGATAGAAATCTTGTACGGAAAAAACAGGGTTGTTTCTTACCCTGTAAAGCGTGCTTTGCCTGTAAATTGCCACGCTTAGCGAGGAAGCCAAATTCGAGGAAGCCGGGCTCGAAGTCGAATGCGAATGAAAATAACTAAATAATTCTCGCTTTTGGATAACGGTTAGTGTGTTAATAGTTATCAGTGTACCTTCGTTTTATCGGACATTCCACCGAAACGTGTCACGCTGCTGACGTCTGCTTGATAAAAGATTTCACCTCTTTGTATATATATGTACTATCTGCTTCAAATGAAACCCGAACAGTGGCAAGCCTTCGTGTGGTATAGTGCGCGCCGTCCAGTTATCACCATGGACAGGCGCGCATATATGCGTAGTGCTGCCCAATCGGATGCGCGCGCCTATCCATGGTGATAACTGGACGGCGAGCACTATACCACACGAATGCTTGCCGCTGTTCGGGTTTCATTTGACGTAGATAGTACATGCGTGTCCTGAACAATAAATCAGCTGGTAATCAGTGCTTGTGTCGTCCCTCTTTGCCTTCCGTTCCTCGCTTCTACGCCTTTCCTTCAGTACTACCGTGCTTGCGCTTCAACCCTTTCAATAGGCACAATTCGAGAGGTGAAAGGCTGGTAACTATATTGGGTTTTATTTTCTACGTTTTATATCGAAAGCTCTACTGTGCCATGTCTCCCAAGGTCTTTCATCGCGTCACAATGGCCTTGAGTCGCTGGAGCGCCATTGTGGCAGGCCTGACGACGCGCCACGTGATCCGCTGCGGAGAGGCGTCGCAGCTCGGCTCGCCCGGAGCCTTGTGGCTGCCTTAGCACATGACTAGGCAAAGGCTTATTAATTGAGCACTGTGTGCATGATCTTTGCAAAACCAAACCCAGCATACCTTTCGCTCGTAATAACTAGGTTTGCAAAAGTTGGACCTCAGCGAATTTTTTACTCTTGGTTTAGTTCCTAATTATTTAGCGAAAAGCTAGTTGCCTCTGCCGCATTACTGAGGAGCATTTCAGCTTGATGTTTCTATGTAACCATCGCCGCGCAGATCCGACGCCTGCTATTCCCAATAGCAGGGCACGTGCTTGTCGTAACCAGTACAATTGCAACTACATCCACTGTTCCTCCTAACCCGACCGTTCCTAAGTGCCTTACTTGTCGAAAGCACCTCATTATCGTGACGCAGTGAAGCTGAGATGTGTGATTAACCAGGTGTGCGAAAAGCGGATTCAGCAGTGGCTCATTAGCGAAACTATCCCCGATTGTAGATTGGACTTCCTCGCATCGATGTACTATGTGTGTCCGGAACTTGTTTCAGTGCTTTATGTCCAGTAGTACTAGTGTACTGCGTGAACGCTGGTCTGTACTACAGAAATTAAGCCAGCGTGCAGCATCCTCAGAAGTTTTCCAGACTGATAGGAATTGTCGGTTATAGGAGGCTAAACATATTTGTCTGAAAGCCTTTCTGGTGAGGTGATTTATATAAAACCAGTAGGATGTTTGTCTTACTTGTTTAGTGTAAATCAGAATAAGTCACTGTGTTTTTCTTTGTTGGTTTTGTTTTTCCAGCTGCAAGGTTGAATTGTGCAGCCTTCCACTTAATAATTGTTTCCTGGGGCGATTGCAAAAATTAATAAAGAAATGTTATCCGCCTAGTTGGAACGTAACACTACGAAGGAGATCTACACGATGGATTTTTCGGAAGAAAGCGTCGTAATTTAAACAAATATCCACGCGATAGCATTAAAGAGCTTGTTTCGCAGAAATTCTGTTGTGGCTTCGGTGTCGGCGTCATTGGCTGTGTGCAAAAAATCAGCGTTGTCCGTGACCGAAAAATAGAGAAAGATGCAATTGAAATGAACAATAAAAAACTTGGGTTGGAATGAGAATGGGAGCCAGGGCTCCTGCGTGGCAAGCAGGTGTTCTACCACAGAGCCACGTCATTGCTGGAAACTGCCTCGAAAAAAAAAAAGACACTATATGAATGTCGTGTCGTGGCACAAGTATCCTTAACGATGCGTAAAATCGCGCCAGGCGTCAATACATGTGAATTGTGCAACGAGGGCGTGTTTTAAAGGCACAGCCATTACATACCGCTCAGACATATTTAAATATCATCGGGAGCTAAAACGTTAACAAGGTGAGCATGTGCGTAGGTTCGCGTGTTGCCTTACGGACGCGTGCTGGGCCCTTCGCTGATTCGCAAAAGGACGAATTATGGTGTAGTGGGCACTGCGTAACTGTACATGCAGTAGGCATTCTAGGATTGTTTTAAACGGCCAATGTTACGCGCGCAGACGTTCGTTTCCTTGCGGCATAGTTGAGGCATGCGCCGAGAACCGAAGCTAGGCTAGCAGTTGAGAAGGCGATGCGCACGGGGCCCGATTACGCTACCGCGTATTGATCATAATGAGTTAAGGTCGGATCTCGTGGACCGCTTCACCTCTTAGTATTGGAATGATTGATGTATTCTGGCGTGCAACTCGTGGACGTGCTGAAAAGCCTATTAAGCGCTAACTTTGTACTTGTCCACAGTAGAACGCGCTACGCCTATTTATTATGGTTGCTGTAAGCTGACTCACCTTTCCTTTATTTTGAAGTGAATAGTCAAACTGTGTCTTCATACACCGCTGAGAAAATCTAAACGAAAGCTATATTTTAATGATTGGGATTCTCTGGCGAACAGAGACGAAAGTAGTGAGGCAAGATGCGCGCGATATTGAGAGCTAACCCTTTCATTGAAAAGAAACCTTACATAAGTGAAAATTTGTACGGAAGACAATATCACGCATGTGTAAATTCAACACCAGGGCTATCTATCTATCTATCTATCTATCTATCTATCTATCTATCTATCTATCTATCTATCTATCTATCTATCTATCTATCTATCTATCTATCTATCTATCTATCTATCTATCTATCTATCTATCTATCTATCTATCTATCTATCTATCTATCTATCTATCTATCTATCTATCTAGCCGTCTCTGTCTTTGCACTCTCAATGTCATCTACTGAACTCGGTAGATATAAAACTTTAGCATAGGAGGAAATGAGTGTATGGCGAACACGATTCGCAGGTTACGGCATCGCATACGTGACATCCCTGAAGGGGAAAGTATAAAGCCATTGTGTTATAAAACAAGAGCAGCAACTTGGAACTTTGATTCTAAGGGCGCAGTCGCGATCGCTGGCGCGCGCGCTATCTCGGCAGCCATCAGCGGGCGGTTCGTGTACCCTTCTACGTGCGGCGCTCTCAACGCGAAGAGTCTGTATGAAAAATCATCTCTCCCTGGAGCGGCCGTGTTCTCTTACACCAGCGTTTTGTAGAGTTACGCGAGATCGGATCCAAAAGAGTTAGCTGCCAGCCTCACTTCGTATAACATTACAATTTGTTGCTATCGCATTCATTGCTTCGCCCTTGCGGTGTAATAATTTTCACTGAAATATTATTTTCTACTTCCGCGCGGCGCTTTTTCAGTTCCTTGTTTTCACACAATGCGCTTATCTGCGGTATGGCAGTCGAACATATGCTTTTATAGCATAATCGCAGCTATCACGACGTGCCTCGAACGATGAGCGGTTAGGCAGTCTATCAGCATAAACCGTTGATAACAGATACGCTGATATACTGCTGTCGAGACAAAAGCACGTAGCCACAGCTGCTGAAAAACGCGTCGCCTTAGAATGAGAAAGGTGGAAAATAATTGTGGCGAGTAAGAAAGTAGCGAGGCTATGGATTAAGGGAGGAATGCGTCTTGGGCATAGCGCTACTCTCGATCGCCGCTGACGTAGTGGAAATGTCGCGAAGAATGTTCTTGGCCGCGCACTCGCAGGGTCCGCAAACTGTTGTGGCTGCCTGTACAAGTGAACTTCCGGCCTGCTAGAGTAGCTCTGCTGAACGAAGTACACAGTCGCTTAGGAGGGCACTCGCCCTACGGGAAATTGTCGGTGTGAGACCGCCAGACCTAAAAAGGCCAACCTCCTTTTTTTTTTGACACGGCTTGAGCCGAAATCTGACCCAGACATTTTGCATGGCATTCAAGTACTCGACCACAGAGGCACGCGAGTGCTTCAGACTGCTTTGGAAAAGGACCCTGTACGAGCGTTATGTTGGGACAACGCCATTTGACGTTGCAGTGTTGGCCATCCGCTTTTATAAGAATGTAATGAACACTAGATATTTTCACGTGGTCATGACATTGAAGATGGCGGCATGAAGGCTGGGAAATACGGAAGTCTTTATCTGGACGAACTTGTGCCCGAAAATTAAATCTCACAGTACTAGCGATGCACGCTGCGCACTGATAGCGGTGGGAGCAGTCGTCGGCCATCGAGTAATCTGATCTGCGGTAAGGCGCATCGACAGTTATACATGTGTCATTGGACATTCGAGTCTTATCGCTGGTGGCCGTGCTTGTTTGTCTTGCCTTTCTTCGTGTCTCGTCCCACTGCGCAGTTCGACCATAATGCCGCATTATAGGATGGAATTCACTCGAGGGAAATAATGTCATGGCGACGAGCCACAGTCTAGTAAGATACGCATTGCGATTTATCGCAGTAAATTCAATAACTGCATAGGCGCAAGGAAAAACATCGAATCGGCAACTTAGAGTTATGCCGTTCAACTTTCCGATTTGCGAAAATAAAGGCGCTAAAATAAACACCAAGCGCACGCGCCATCACCCAGTTGTCTTTAGCCAGTTTCAGCGATGACGCCAAATAAAGTCCGGAAACGCATCCGAAGCAGTAACGCTCGTATTTATCGAGCGGTATTTAAGTGAAGGACGCGGAACTTTTTAGGAGATAGCGACCTGCTTAGAATATACACGATGAAGGAATGCTGCCTAATAATCTCCGTGATTTACTGCCCATGTTATGTTTTTCTTTTTAACGTTGCTCATCCCCGTTGCGGTTCTCAGTCATATTTCTTCTTCGGGCCCACTCCCCCGCACCCATGCACGGTCTTGCGTGTCTGCCGCTGAAATGAGAGAACTGGGGAGGTCTTTTTATTGCGCATTGATTTAACTGAAATCAATACTCTCTTTCTTTTCTTTTTTTTTCGTCAGGAAGAAACGGTCGCACCAAAGATGTCGAATGCAAGGGGAAAATAAAGAGGTTGAAAGCGATAGGAATAAGAATGCGTACATAAGAAGTTGTTTAGACGTTCTGAAAATATGGACAGCTGTGCATGCAAAGCTTACAACGGAAAAAAGACGAATGAACAAGACAAGAAATGGACAAGGAAATAATAATGCGAACTGCTCGAACACGAAGGTAAACAATTCTAGCATGGATGCAATGCGTATGAACGAAAAGCCAGCAGAAAATAAAAAAAGAAACATTTATTGGTAGCGTATGCACTCGCGGTGATGAAATCTACAGCAATTTACTCTGTGAAAGCGTGAGCCTGGGTTTTCATGGAAACATCGCGCCTTTCGAATAATTGTGCTTGTATGAGTATGATGCTTGTTGCGTGAGGTTCGTGTTAAAATGTAAAAAATTGGTGCTTATTTCCATATGTTTCTTTTTCTGTGACTACAAAATCTCTATTGCAGAGAAGGTGGGGACATGGTGCGCCTTTCATTGTTTCTACTGTTTCTACGGCCCGGTCACAATTTAAGAGATTAAAACTGGACGATGCGCAAATGAAAGTAGAAATTATATGATATATTGGGAGTTCTTTCGAAGGCCGAACATATTTTCCTGAAATGATGCTGTAATTCACGCCATGGAGGGACAGAAGTTGGCGCCCGATTTCTTACCGACGCGAACGCCATATTTTGTTTGCGTTGCCATGTTCATTCGGATACAAATCGAATGAATATTTTTCATCATTCTACTGCCCTTAATTATCAAAACCTTGCGCTCGCTGGTTTCGCATAAACATACATCTGCCCTGATTTTTAAAGCGACATGTGTTGGCGGCATATATGAATGCCGCAACAATAGCTTTGTCTCAAAGCCTAGGCGCTTTCCCCTTCCGTTTAAACGATACTAGAATCACTTCTGTATTTTTGCTCGAAAAGTGTTCGAAACATGCCCAATGTACGCGACTGTGCTATTTCGTCATCCGTGACGTATCTTACGAGCACGCAATCTCGGACATAAGCGATGATCGCTTTACCATACCAGCCTTTTGGCGTTGTGTTGTTTCTGCTATGTGAACTTGTGGTGTACCTCATTTGGGAAAATAAAATGCGTCAAGCAACAAATAGTTACATCTTACGGCAGCTTAAGCCGATATGGTTCTTGAAATGCTTGTGCTGATATATGCATGACCTCGTGTATTCGAAATGACAGACACTGTCAGCAAAGTTCACTATAGTGAAGATGCAAATACGCTTGGATCATTAAAAAACACCTTTAGAGATGGGTGCATATCTACAGATTCTGCTTGCTTATCGGAATGTTCGTGATTTTTCTGCCTCATGACAACTTTGTTTACAGACTCGCTTCGTTGAAATACTGCTCTTGCTTTTCTTGGAGGGGTTTCAGATCATTTCGTAGCAGCTTGTCGCCCTTCAAAGGCGCATGAATATTCAAACACCGTCTCAGACGTCAATGCTGCTGACGTCAACGGAAACTATCTTGTAACACACGAGCTTTATAAGTATTGGAGTAATTACGCTTGATGTGTTGCACTATATAAGCAGGGACGTTTTTGCGATTTTCAGAAAAACCCTTTTTTGCTGACGGGGCCATGAGGCCAGCACATACGCCTGATTAGTGTCTCGGCAGGTCATCAAGGCAAGAAAGAGGGACCTCTCTTATACGGTAAAATTTTTGCTATATTTTTGCAAGGAAAAAAAAACGCCTTGTAAGCAGGAACTAAGTTAGCGAAGCGTCTTGGTTAATGCATTTTCACGGTCCTCGTTCTGACCTTGGCCTTATTCATCGCGGTGCAGTTAAGGTAAACTTTGTATCACGCTTTGCATGCTTTTGATGTAAGGCGCGGTTCCGTGTATTATTTTTATTTACGCATTGCGTATGAATGGTGTTGCGTACTCGCAAAGTTATCAACGTATACACATTCTCATCACAATAGCTCATACTAATTAAATTGTCATATTTACATATCACTGAACGTGAAGAACGTGTGTCCATATAGGTTATGAATCTGTAATTTTCTTTTGCCAGTGTAAGCTTCGTAGCGCGGACAGCACTACCTACTCTAGAGCATTAGCAATGTAGTGGAAATCCGAGCACGGCAACTCGCGCCTTCGGTGAGTTTCAACGCGAGCGAACGATTGACACAGGGGTGGATGAATGACTGCGAGCGCAGTGCGCAGGTCATGGAATGCCAGGGCACGGATACTGTTCTAGTGCACTACAGCACTAAAGTTCGTGCTGCTATGACTTTCAGTAATACGGTATTTCGACTATCATTAAACCCTGCGCGGTCCTGCATGGGAGGTCTTCTTGCATTTTCAGCGACGCAATCCTTCCGAGGCGCACTTGGCGGAATAGGCATCTAAGGCTTTCGCCTAATAATAATTGTTGGGGTTTAACGCCCCAAAACCACGATATGTTATGAGGGACGCCGTATTGCAGAACTCCGGACGTTTTGGCCCCCTGGGGTTCTTTACCGTGCACCCAAACCTCAGTACATGGGCCTCAAGCATTTTAGCCTTCATAGAAAATGCGGCCGCCGCGGCCGGGATTCGATTCCGCGACCTTCGGGTCAGCAGTCGAGGTCGAAGTGCTTCGTCTGCCGCTGCTTCTAATCGAACTGCCCGAGCCAAGGCTCAGCGCCACCCACGCAAGAATCGTACGACGCTCTCATTTCGCATTATATATACTTTCGCAATCGTTGCCCTATTGAAAATCGTGGGTTGGTGGATGCTGGAAATCTTGGTGGACATGGTGGAAACAATAGTGGACAAGGTGGAAAGAATAGTGGATGTGGTGGAAGCTGTGGTGGTCATAATGGCTGATGGTGGCGAGAGTGGAAAAAATGGTGGCAGATGGTGGTGGTGGTGGCGAGCTTCTTTTGGTGTTAAGTGGAAAATGCTGGCTGATGGTGGCGAGCAAAACATGTTTTGGTGGATGACTTGGTGAACAAGCTGGATGACGGTGGCATGATGGAAGCATGGTGGATGACGGTGGCATGATGGAAGTGCACGTGACATTATGTGAAGTCGCTGTCAGTTCTAATGTTTTCCTCTTGAATGTGCAGAAATACATGCAGTTCAAAGAAGCCAACACCGATCATTAAGTTTTCCAGCACTATTTTTTTTTATTCATGCGGCGCCAATAACCGCCACAAGTTTTCTGGAGCACAGCAGCCGTGAATGTTTACATTTTACGCACCTACTTATCAGGTTTACATCCGCGATGTGTTGCTTTATAGTCATGTTTACAAGTATAGAGGTGTCGGTGTGAACAGCGACAGTAATTGTGTTACATCGCCGCGCATTTGCCGAGAAGTAAATGAGTCCTAAGTTCCAGCGGGGAGACCAGAAAACAGCTTACGCTTGATACCGCCACGCTTGAAACACAACTCTGGCAATTCTTGCACACTCACTTACCTCAGCGGCACTTTAAGGTAATAGTGAAAATGCATGCAAAGCTAAAATGCACAAACTTTTACCTTCGGCCTGCGTCGAGATAACCTCCACCAAGTATGACTTCCACCATCATATTCTACCACCATGATTGCCACCAAAGGTTAGGCATAGCGTAGCGACCGAGTCCGTCTACGTGTTATCGGCGCTTCTGGGTTTCAGTATACACGATTCCGATGAGTACGAATGACTTTACAGCACACCTGTGGCATCGGCTAACCTAAATGAAGCATTTTTTTCTTGTGTACGGTGTCCGCACAAGAAGCGATGAGCATAGATGCGACGCGCTTCCAGCAAACGCCTCCGGTCACCAACCGCCGCCGGTCGCACTCGCCGGCGCTTCTCTGACACGTATGCGAGAACATAGACTTGTCAATTCGCACGCCTTACTGAGCCAATATGATGGCATATTTTTCCCGCGCACTGCACTTGCTTTGGCCCAGCTGTTATGCAGTTGTAGCTATTGATACAGCGTCAGATCAGTGCGCTGGCACGGCTGCGCTGTACGTTGCGCGAAAAAACAAAACAAAAAAAAAACATCACAATACTCAACCAATTGTACGCGCGTATTTATCGAACGAGATTAGAGTCGACAGAAAGCCTCTGCACATGTCACACTTCGGAAAAAGCGAGAAACGGCTATTAAAACTTCGCAGTAACACCCGGTTGACTATACTCGCGCTCCTCGCTCCACTTGACATATTTCTTTGGAGTTACGTTGTCAATTCTAAAAGAAAGTTAGCGCTGTTGCAATTATTGACGTGCTATTCGTTACCGGCAGCAGTTTGTTTGCGTTTAATAACTACGCAAATTTTAGTAGGATGTGAAGATCGCGTCTGTCTCCAGTATGAGACATACAAAGCTGAAGCCAAACGGTGTATTAGTATGTTGACTAGTCATTTTGCAAGTCGCCAAGCAAGTGCCAGCGTGGCGTAGTGGAAAAGTACTCGGCTCGGGACGCGCAGGTCGGACGTTCGACTCCCAGTGGCGGAAGTTCTTTTTTTTTTTTTGCATACGATTTTTTTTTCTTTTTTTGTACTAGTGCTTTCTACATCGCCTTCTATACAATTATTTATGTTTTTACGGCTAGGCACGATGGTGCCGACGCTGTAGAGCCGTTTTACGCTCCGTCATTCTCCAGCATCCATCATACGCCAGCATCCAGCATACACCACGTGCCACCATCTTCCAGCACCATAATCCACCATAATGGTGGATGAATTTTCAATAGGGTGGTGACTTCTTTAGCATTGCGAAGATGTGCTTTCTGAGCTCATCATCATATCATTATATTACTTTGAATGATATCTTCTTTATTTCACCCTATTCATAAAAAACATGAGAGGCGAATTTTTATGCTGTAGATAGAATTTAATTGGTTTGTTTTCAACTATTGAACGTACTTAACCCATGCCGTGCCAATAATTTAGGATGTGCGAAGTTACAGAAAGAGCTTCGTAACTTCCTTCAATTGTGAAACTGTTCTAGTCTAATGTACACCCTCTTGCACAAAATGTCTGAAGTATGAGAAACATATATAGTACACGAATTAAAAAAGCAGAAATAACTACGTAAACAGATTCCCCCCCCCCCCCAAAAAAAAAAAAAGTAATCTCCTTTTTGAAACGTTCGCAGATCGCTACACGCTCTAGCAGGTATTACACTGTGCGCCACAGCGCGACATTTCTTCTTTCGGGGTATCTTCGTACAAGCAGCCAGTTTTTGGAAATTCTGTGCTCGTAACAAATTGCGTCTATCGCGCTGAATACAAAATTAGTTGCGTCTGCGATAGGAAAACGAAAGCCAGCTTGGTATGAAATGTAGACGGTCATTTCTTGAGGGGTGCATTTCTATTAGAAGTGCAGCATATATTGGCTGTATACTTTGAGTCCGAGCAACTGTAAGGAAGAATATTATACGGACAGAGATTGCGCTCCTTAGAATAACGGTTACGCTTTTGATACCGCCGCCTTCAATCTATCATTTGCCGTCTACGTTTCGGAGCCTAACATTCGCATGGAAATTATGTCGTCCGTCTTACACACGTGGACATTTCCAGCCGACTTTTCCAGTGTGCCTAGCCAGCATTAGAATTCCTTTGAAGATGTTTCCGTGAACTGCGTAGTTATTTAACATCTTAAAGCGTCAGTCATGTTCGTTACAATGCGAGAACATAGCCTTGCAAGCGGAAAGATCAGAGTAATATTTGTCACATAAAAAAATGGAAAACAATGAGGGTGCCCTTACAATCAATGTGAGTAACTTTCCATTCGTTTATTTCCTGGCTGTATGGAAATACGCGCCGTTGATTGTAGCCGTACATTTGTTGGTGTATTGTCACACGTGATAATGATATTGTCATTTGTTGGTGTATTGTCACACGTGATAATAACGTTTAAAGGCTGCCAAAACACGGCAGTAAAAGCAGCAGTACAAAGTAACAACTAAAATGAGCCGCGCAATAGAGAACATTCAGTCAGATGATGAAAAAATTGCTCCAGCGGGCAATGTATCTATTTGCCCATGGAAAGCAGGACGTTGTAAAGATCAGCCATGTGCTATGAAAATAGCAAGTGCTATTGAAAAAGCGTCAAGTAAATTACTAAGAAAGTAGGAAATAAAATTACTAACGCACCTTGCGCCACTGAAAAACTCTTCTCACACAATAGCTGTTTCTATGTAGCCCGAATATATTCCAGGGCACTGTTATCATTATATGTAAACGTGGTACATTCCTCTATATTAGCAATCTATTGAACTTTCGGGGTTGACAACACGATTGCCAGCAATTTTTCTTCAGTTTTCGCAGTTAACACTCCTGTACCTTCGGTTCTCGATTTCTTTCTTCAATGTTTCTTGTTCTTGTTGAACCTGTTGGCATTTGTAAATATGGTTGCTGGAACAGTCTAATAAAATTATCCAATTATCAATCTGTGGGCCTCAGTATGCACAGAAACTTCTAAATCAAACAAGAATGTGTTTGTTCATCTTTTAAGCAAACATATTCCATAATACAAAGATGGTGGTGCTTTGCACTAGCCGTAGGAAACCAGTTACATGGTTTCGCCAAAGCAATCGGTTGACTTTCGTCACTTAAATCTCGAAGCGTTTCCTTAAGGAACATTTCCAGCAGCACAATGGAGGATGGTTTATGTTTTCGACATCTAAAATTTCTTGAAACAAATGATTTTTTTTTTCACACCAGCACCTTCCCGTGTTCGTTTTTCTTCGAACATCAGCTTATTTCCACAAACTAATTAATGATGTACAAGACAGCGCTGTCGTTTCAATTCTGTTTGCATATTTTTCTTAATTTTTCCATAGTGTCTAGCAACAATAAGTTTCAATTATTATGCATCGACTCTCTTTAATTATTTCGAGCTAGGGCTGCTACTCTTGCTTCAGTGGTTTAGGAACTAGCTAGGTTCAATTTATTGCCTTTAACGACCAATATTCCCCCTGGGTGAAGTAACATATGGCGCTTCGCAAAGTACTGCGTCAGGACCGTTACTTTTGCTCGTTTGTAACAATTATCCGCTTAATGAAGACGACAAAGGAAGAAACGAACAACACAAGCGCTTGTGTTGTTCGTTTCTTCCTTTGTCTACGTTTTTCTCACAGTTTTCCATATAATGCATTACCAACTCGCCCAACAGTCTCTTCTTCTAAGTAATAAAGCGTCTTCGCTAATACACATATATATAGACGACTGCGTCTTTTTTCGTGGGCCCCGCGTCCTCAGTGATTACCAATCAGGTTAGTTGCAACTTAATGTGAAACTTGGCAAACTAAACTTTGTTTCACATCAGAACATTTGTTAACCTAATAACAATTTAAATATTTCACAGTATGCCGTATCATAGTATAAGTACTTAAATAATTCCATAACTACAACCTATTGTTGTAAACCTTATGCTGATTTGATGGTGTGTAATGCCGATAGGACATTGAGGTATCTCCGGTGCAACTTCTTTGAGCAACTAGTCTCACTAACATTAATTTACAGCACACATCACATGTCCGATCAGAATTAGAATATGTTGCTTCTCTTTGAGCCCTAACATAGCTAACTTATCTCAAACGCTTTAACGTGTGCCGGATTATACAACTCACTTTAACCCTTTCTCGATACAACGGCGCCACATGTCCTCTAATTGCAATCGCTGGCACTACGCCGAAAAATATTGCGCCTTTGTCTTTATCATGGAGTTATCAAGAACGCCTCTTTACGCATGCAAACGGCGTGTTCTTCCGTTCCTGTTAATTGCAGAAATAAAGTGCGGTGCTATGACTACAATGCGAATACCTTTATTGTTTGCTGCCTAACGACTGGAGCGACCGTCTGGCTTCTATCACTGCTAGAACTCACAGCGCACCTTATAATAATAACTGGGGTTTGACGGCCCGAACCACGATATGGCTATAAGGGACGCCGTAGTGGAGGGCTCCGGAAATTTAGACCACCTGGGGTTCTTTAACGCGCACCTAAATCTAAGTAAGCGGGCCTCAAACATTTTCGCCTCCATCGGAAAACAGCGCACCTCGGCGGAAGTGTTCATTTGATTATATCTCGTTTCATAGTTTGTAGTCCCATATCTGTTATTTGTTTTCATTGTTTCGAGTTTTTCTAGGCGCTAAGCTTGTTTACATTGATGGTATCTTCACTGTTATCGTGGCTCATGTTTGTTGAACAATATTTTTGATTTCATAATGCCGCCACGTCTTATTCAATAATGCTGTGCTTGTATCTTCAAGTGTACCTCTTTCACTCCGTTGACCTACAGTTAATGAGTGTAAATAAATAAATAAATAAATAAATAAATAAATAAATAAATAAAGCACAGTGTCATTCTGCATTCGCTTAAGTGGACTCGAAGGTGAAAGCTATCCGGTGTAGTTATTTCAATTTATATCACGCGAACACCGGTTTACTTTTAGAGCGCAGCTCTTAGGCGCCCGTTCCTGCGTGGCGCGGCGTCGCCGTCGCGGTCTGTGGCG
Source organism: Rhipicephalus sanguineus (assembly GCF_013339695.2). NCBI lineage: Eukaryota > Metazoa > Arthropoda > Arachnida > Ixodida > Ixodidae > Rhipicephalus > Rhipicephalus sanguineus. The sequence continues at coordinate 101,925,092 of NC_051180.1, read as the reverse complement.
TAACCGATAGACATGAAAAAATAAAATGAGAAAGAAATACCTGGCATCGAATGGGATTTGAACCCCCACCCTCTGCGTGGCAATCGAGTGTTCAACGACAGAGCTATGCTAGTGTTTTTTTATTCTTTAATGCATGGGAATAGTGCCATCAAATCTTGCCAGCTATTCCAACAGAATTCGTCGCTTTAGAATTGCGCATACATGCACCCATGCGCAAAACACACAGTTTCACACAGCCCAAGGAATCTTCAAACACAAGCGTACAGAAGACCAGGCCACTCGGCAACCGCGTCAAAAGTCTTAGCAAACTACGCACATTAGCTACTTCTTCTCGAAAGACAGACCTTGTCGAGCGATGCGGCTCAGCATGTCTGTCACTCATACGGCTTCTACATAACGACTGAACTCCTACAACATGGTTAAATCGTATGGTGCACTATCGTTGATGTTCTTCTTAAACGGGAGGAACCTAATATCATGAGATGCCATTGGAAAATGTTTTCTGATGGTCCTCTTAAGAATGTCCCAGAAATAAAATGCACCACGGCAATGAATAAAACAATACTCGATTGTTTCAGGCTCGTTGCATAGCCTGCAATTTACAGTCCAGGGCACATATATCCCTTTTTCATGAAGCCATGCCTTTACGGGTAGATTGGAGGTATCCAGCACAAAGAAAAATGTTTTCGCTGTTGGCGATATACACATCTTACGTACACGGAGGAAAGCATCACGACCAAAATGAGATAAATATTGCTGTTTGTAAACAGGTGCAGGGAAAAGGGTGCTGAAAAGTGCGGCGGTGAGCGTCGTTCTGTCCACGTTGTATAAGTAATCTAACATAAATCTGGCTTTCAAAAACTGGACAGCGTCGACGATCTCGTTTAAGAAACCCCATAGATGCGATTCTTCAGCAACTCCTGTCGTGACGAAAAGAAAAGCGAGATGGCAAGTAAGACGGTTCCGGGTCCGGAGCCACACTTGTGCTTGAACCCTATACAGGGGTCACGTTGGGCAAGGAATCGCATTAACTTGTCTAATATAGCGTGGCAGAAGAGCAAAATAACAATCAGTCATCACACAATGCTAATCGTGCAATGAGTGTGTGGTTTAATGCTTCCCACCCACTGCAAAGTGCTTAACCATAATTCTTCACCGTCATCAGCCACATGCAGCATCAACAAAGTGCACATTATACATTACAGATGTGTAGCGGGTACCTAGCTTATCCGTAGAAAGACGAATAATGGCGAAGTAGGTGGTGTCCTGCTTCAAAAAAAAATATGATGTATGGCGTAGTTTATACCTTGCGGAAATCCAGAACTTCAAACACAGTTGGCCTTGCCCCAACACGAAGCTGCGCTCAGAATTCGCAATAGGCAGTATCTTAATCGTCGGCGAATTTTTTATTTCTTTTAGTTACTCAACTGTCACAAACATGACACGCTTGAGACGTCATGAGATTTTTTGTACCCCACACCGGCTATTCGCGGAGCGACCCTTTTCATTAACCGTCTAAGGCTTTTACCTTTATAAATTTGATTATAGTGCTGCGTAGTGTGATGCAAGCTTAGAGGAGAGTATAGTAAAGGAGAGTTTTGAAGATTATTCAAACAATACAAAATGGTTTTAGGAGCAACAAATTCAACCAGTAAGTGCAACCTATAAAGGTTGAGCACAAAGCAATATTATGTGCCTATGACGGTTAGCTCTGAGTGCAGAGTTCCTCTTAGGTGCAGGTCGTTGAATTATCTTTAGCACGGTAACAGTGAGAAAGGAAAACTGAATATTGCAAACCTGACTTAGCAGAACGAAGTTGGGGTTGTCTATAAGGCGTTTATGTGCTTGTCAATATTAAAACATTTGAAAGGCGAATATTTTGTGTACGTGTTTTTTGAGAAAGCATACAAAGGATGGAATTTTTTCAATTGCAACCAAAGTTTCATGCGCACAACAATTTCGAAGCTGCTTCATTTCTTCCGGTGATCCCCAGTTTTAGAGATTTCTAAAAAAACACAAAGTACAATACGTAAATTTGCGTTTTTGTTTCTTTACGTGCTACAAAATGCCCTCGATTCAACTTGACACTACATGGAAATCCGCCCAATAAGGAGGTGAAAAAGAAAAGAAACAACAAAAAAAGAGAGGGGCGATCTCTTTTTTTTTTTTTTGGAAATGTGTGCTGCATACACGCATTTATTACTATGGTTTTGAAGCTTTTTTTTTATAAGTATAGAAGCTTTGTCACTGCTTTGAGGTATACAGTTATGTTTCAGTTTTCATTATTAGCCGAACAGAGCGTCAAACATAAATAAAATATCTGGTGTACTGACACTTGTCCACGACCATCGGAGAGGTACGAACATGTGAAAACTACCGGGCAGCCGTTTTTTGTACAACTACCACGCTTTACGCATCTCTAGCTGTCCATTAGCGACGCCAAACAGCACGAGATAATCAACAATAGACAGCTTTTGTTTCTTTTTACAGCATCGAAAAAACCGTATTAAAGAGTACTTTGGATACGATAAGCCGAAGCAATAATGAAGTGCATTAATTAGCATTCCTGACGTTCTGATAATCCCAAACAAAACCACTCATGTTCTCGGTGACAGCGGTCTCTGCTTCTGTTACGTAAACATTTCCACCTTGTTTGAACTGTTTGTTGGTTGAACTTTCCTCGCTCTGCCGAAGTGGATCAAGAGGCCACCTAGTACGAAGCGCGTGACTGAAATCTGCTTCGCCAGGTGTCGTAATGAAACCAGCTGCTCACAAGAAAAGCGTCTGCTCTTTCAATGAATTCACTCAATTAACTTTCATTAATTATCCTAGCAATTAATGGGCCCTTATCTTAGGTAGACGTACGCTCCGATATCACATATATCACATATAACTCTTAACTCGAGCCAGAACCATCGCTTTCGTACTGGACTTATTTTATAAACACATTGCCAGAATATTCGGAAAACTGGAAGTAAGGGCTCGACCGGAAGTGCTTGGAAGAGAAACAACAGTACCACTCGTTGCTCGCATCACTAATATATTTCAGTGTAATGCGGAATGCAGCAAACACTGGGTGGGCGCATTGATTCTCCAGTGCAATGACCATGTCCTTCTAGGTCGTGTAGAAAAACCTTGGATGTCGAGCGTACATCCACTGATCACCGAATCAAATCATTCATTTGAAGTCTTGCTACGCTATCCAGCCGTACACTTTATACCTGCGTTAACCGAGCCTTCCATGTGGAAGAACACATACACCGAACCGCACGCGAAGCGGTGTCTTCGTCAGTGGCTTCGCACACGGGCCATCACCATCCGCTGTAGGAGAATAGCACAATCTTGAGGCAGGAAGACGTAATGGTTCGCTGATCGCGAAAGAACACATTGACTGGGAAGGCGGAAGCTTCGAACTCCATCTTCAACGCGCTTTATTCTTTTCTGTTTGTGTTTACTTTTATTTATTTTATTGCTTTCTCCGCCTTGTCCATCAGACGGTTCTTCCAGATACGGTTACAAGGGGTGTCGATTATTGGTGTCGAGGTATACCGTTTAACCCTTGTCTACCGCTTTTACAACATTGGTCGCGTGCGAGTCATGGTCAGCCTAATGATTCCGAATGTGGTAGCTTCTGTATTGGCTAAATAAGACAACGGCTCTTTTTACGTTAGGTACACGAAAGTCATCTTACCTTCCCTGGCTCTTTTTTTCTACCAGATTTGCGCATTCGTTCCTTTAAAATGAAGCCGAGAAAGCTCTCTTCAGTGTGCGTCGCCGATTGACAAGACATCTCTGTTGGATCTTCCACTGATCACGTGAAAATGTTGTCTTCCATAATTTAAAACATGCCGCTGTTGGTGAAACACCTATACTAAAGTTACGCACTTTCGCTGTCACTGTTTATGCGACTTTTTTATTATGATGCGGTATTCTCGTGGTCTGCGGATGTGCCTTCAAGAAGTCAAAGATATGATCCTAAAGGGCTCATGATATTGCACATGTCCAATTGATACCTTGAACTCGAACGTCTGCGCAACAATCAAATCATATTACTTTCACAATCATATTACTTTCAACCGCGAACGAGACGACCAGGCGGAAAACAAATCGACCCACCTTGTATGTCCAATTTTCCCTGTAAGAAAACCTAACCAAAACAAGGTACTAACCTAACGTTGCGTTAGTTTTTCCAATCAAAAACAACGTAGGTCAATTTAAATAGTCGATGTCTTTGAGGCGTCCCACAGATTTAGGGACGCTGCATAGGGAAGTACTATACGCATTCCGGTATACAATGCTCTATGTTTTTCCTGCAAAGTGAAGGCCCGGCTATTTCGTTATGGCTTAAAGTTTCTACTTAATCGTCGTTGTTGCGTCGGTATTTCCAGGACTGAACAACCTGGAGCACGACATCGGAGCAGCACGCAAGAAAATAATTTGCGGCATCGAATCATGCGCAATAGCCAAGTCCAACGGGCGGTAGAATTTCAAACCAGACTCACGTGGGGTCCGGCTCACATGGGAGAGGTATCAGAAACCCGACGCAACCTAAACAAGACAGCACATGCCAAGGCGTGCGAGCTCGCCAACCTCGACGGCGAGCGTCATCTATGGGCAACACCAAAGACCGCTTGACGAGCTATAACGAAATTATAACCGAATGGTGCTCAGACTGGCAGATGACAATCAACGTAAAAAAATCAGCTTGTATGATGATAACGAGGGAAAGGGACCCTTCAAACTTTTGCTACACTATAAGTTGCACAGCTTTGACCAGAGTACACAAACATAAATATCTAGGTTTAACGATAACGTCAAACGTAAGGTGGGACGAGCATATTAATCACATTACTTCATCTGCCATGCAAAAATTGTTTTTTCTTCGCAGATCACTTCAACTAGCACCCTTGACAACAAAACTCCTAGCTTACAAAACATTTGTCAGGCCGATCTTCGAATACGGAAATACGGCATGGTTTCCTCATACCCGGACTAGCATAAAGAAAATAGAAGCAGTACAAAGAAAGGCCACACGATTCATCCACAACAAAGTGAAACGTGACGACTCACCCACTAACCTTCTAGATATTTCTGGACTTCTTCCACAAGAAGCACGAGCGAAACAGGGACGTTTAAAATTTCTTTATCAACTCCGGCATAATTATTATAAAATAGACATTTCAAATTATATTTCCGACTCACATACTCGAGCTATCAGGCACAAACATACGAACACATTAGTACAGTACAAATGCAACAGTGATGTGTTCAAAAATTCCTTTTTTCCTGTTGCCATCCGTGAATGGAATACGTTAGCGCCTCTCCTCACTAACACAGAGTCACTGTCTCAGTAGGAGTCAGAAATTGAAAAAAATACTGTAGTGTGTTCAATTTGTCAGTAGCATCATTCATGCAAGAAGCATATGTACTTGTACATTGTGCATGTAGTCGTGTATGCAGCTTGTAATGCTTATCGGTCATTTACATGTACTCGTATTTTGTTTATATATTATGTAGTGTAAATTGCATATGTATAAAGAGCAAAATTGATGTTACTCTTTTTTCCCCATATTGCTGATTGGTCAATATGATGAGTATTCATAGTATCTGTACATAGTGCCCACCTGCTATGGACTCAGTAGAGACTGTCAGTATTGTAAATAAAAATTACCAAGGCCTTCTACCTGGCCCGCCGAACCTATCCTCCGCCCAGCGACAAGCTGAACAGGACGCAGGCGGCGGCCCTCAGACAACTGCAGACGCGCACGTACCCCAACTCCGCACAGTGTAACAGACTCTACCCGAGTACATACCCGACAAATATATGCTATAGGTCTGCCACATTGAGGTCGCCACATTAACTCACATGCTCTGGGACTGTTACAAAAACCCGCAAAATGTAACTCCGGAACCTTTCCGCCGCGGTGGGCCGCTGCCTTGCGCAGCCCGAGCCTTGACGACCAACTTTGGGCTGTCCAGCAGGCCCGCGAGGCGGAGTTGAGGCAAGGCCTGGACGTCCCCACGTGGGAGACCTAAGGCCCGGTCGGCGAAAGCTCTGCAGAACTACCAATAAAGTTGTTACCAAATCGAAATAACAACAAGGAGTGGGAAACTTGCGACTTAATTTTCAAAGAAAAGTAAGTTGCGAAAAGGCGGGCTTTCACGGACGCATGTTTCCATGTCATAAACAGCGCAATAGCGGAACTTCCGGTCACCGTCACATGCGGGAGCGTCATGTGATCTGAGCGGAAACGTCACGTTCCACGTCATACCAGCGCCAAAATTTGAATGAAAGGGAATATGGTTCTGCCTGGCGTCGCTTAAGTAGCCATATTTTGCCAGTGTCAGTGGTTGGCCCATGTCCCTGAGGAGGCCACTAGCTGACGCCTTGCCGCTTCGAGGTTCCCAGTTTTTTGCCAACACTACTACCGCCGGAACCACCGTCGACAGCGACCTGCCGCTCTATTAGTTACCTCATGCGTGACGCTTCTGCTCCTGTCAAGTGACTCTGTCGCATGTGAAGGCGGCCAAAAGTTCCGCTGTTTCGTTCCTTAGGATATAGAAACGCTTTTCTACGAGGGACAAACTGCACGCAGACTAAATTCCATTCCAACAAAAAGGAAGATTGTAAGCGTACATTGGGTGCAAAGGCGAGTAACACAGCATTACTCATCGCCGTGAGGGCATCTTTATTAATAGTCGACACCACAGTGTCAGCAATCTGCGCCATTGTTTGGAGAATTAAAGGCGGAGTACAGAAATTAAAAAAAGAAAACGTGAAAAAATGCGAATACTATACAGATTAGCATCTTCAAAGCACTCACTAAGATGAAAGGGTGGAAGCCGCCACATACGATTATTCCTTGGGGAAAGCACTTTGGGCGGAAAGTTTGCCGCGAGTTCTGAAATTAGCATTGATTTGCATGCCATGAAAACGGAAAGGTGAACGTCCTTCAGAGCAAAGTTTATTTGTTGGGGGTTTTGCATTCCTTTCATCACTGAACGAGTTTCAGGTATGCAAAATTTTGCTGACCTTTGTTTACTGTCGTAACTGAACTCTTTCAGACCCGCCGTGCTCGTTATTTCAAGTGCGCGTCTGCATGAGCGCGCTGTCATGGATGTTGTGGCAAAAGCAAATCTTTAGTTCACGGTTCGCCTTCTTTTATCTATCTTTTATCATACATACATACATACATACATACATACATACATACATACATACATACGTACGTACGTACGTACATACATACATACATACATACATACATACATACATACATACATACATACATACATACATACATACATACATACATACATACATACATACATACATACATACATACATACATACATACATACATACATACATACATACATGCATACATACATACATACATACATACATACATACATTCGGCCGTTACGAAGATGTTTATGCTTGAGGGAAGGTTTCAAACCCGCAGAGAAGCAGCTACTGCAGGGAAAGCCATTTGTTAGCACAGCGGTAAATATTATGACTAGATTTCACTATGTCTTTTTGTAGGGGCACACAATGACCAGGTAAGACTTGATGATCTAAACTATTTGAAGACCTTTCAGGCATGATACGCTTTCAAGAGGAGAAAGTTCGCGCTTCACGTTTTGAGTGACATACAAGTCTGGACCTAATTCACAAGTTTTCATTTATTAAGGCGAAGGCCTTAGATGCCTCATTAAACGCTAAATTGACCATCAGCGTAGACGGCGTCCGGCGGCGTCAAAACGATTGACGCAAAAAAGCATCACGTGCTGACGCGACATAATGACATCATGACATCACAAATCGCCAAAATTGTTGACGTAATCATGACGTCACGATGACGTCACATAACGTGACGTCACACGATGACGACATCACATGGCATCCTCTCTTGGTGAAAGGTGGGCCGATCACGTAGGCAGTGCATAACCAGCTGATGTACAGAAAGCATACAGTGCTTCCGATCCTTGAGGAGTAAGAAAACCCCGTTGGGTGCAGAAATATCTCGGAGGGGGGGCGGGGGATGTTCAACGCATCTACTGGCAAGAAAAAGAACTATAACAATAATCGAGAGAAACCACCTTGAAATTTTGATTCAAATAATAAATATTTCAATTTTCAATAGCTTCTCATAAAAAGTTCATTGAAGTGGACTCATTACATGCATACCTAAATACGCCTGAAAAGTTTGCATATAAGCGAACGTTTGGTAGAATGTTGAGCATGTAAAGGAGAAACAGTCATTTTCCTTTATCTGGTGTATCATCACAATCAAATTATTAAAACTAAGCAACAACTGTCACTAGATGGACGATGGTCTCGAAGTAAGTTTGAAAGCAGGGTGCACCAGATAGTTTTAAGGAGTTGAAACATGCCTCGAATGGGAGACCGAGTCATTACTTTCTTTTAAACATAAATCTCGATAAAGCATCACAAATACGCTGCTTTTAGGTGAGGTATAATGAATTAATACCGTTGGGCGGGGGTCATCTGGCGTTTGCATAGACTCTGGTGCTACAGAAGCTGCAGTAAAATCATTCCGAATAGCTTTAATTTCCATCGCTCTCTGTCTTTGTCGTGCTTAAGATTCCAGCAAATATGACCTTCTACGCAGGTCAACAAAAGGAATATTTGCCAATTTCTATTGCTGAACTCTCCAATGAAATAGGAGTCTAATAGTCAAGACTGTATTAGTCTTTTCTTGCGCTTTTAGATATTTACAGAACCTTATATTGGTGGCTCAGAAACACCGCTTGGATGGCGTGTGCTCTGAGAAAGAGTAACCTGCCAACATTTTTAATGCAGAGCCTACATGTTTGTATGCCTCCGCGATGCGTGCCATACCATAACTGTGTAAAAGAGAGGAAAGATTCATATATTTTCGCAGTAAGCAATACTGGCAAAGTCAAGTTTCCATTTACTGTGGCTAAGAAAACTATAACTAGCAGCCCAACTGCATATCAAATGCAGCATTAACCAGTCCATAAAATTTGGAGAGGGGTGAAGCATGTAGGGAAGGGTGTTTCAGCCCCACTAACGTGAAACCTGCGGAGGGGTGACACATGCAGTGTGCGCCGGTGTTTCCCACAGCAAAATCACTGCTAATGGGCAAGGAGAGACAGGAGAGAGATTGAGACCCGCCGTCCGCTTTTAGTTAACGTACACGCTGCGAATGATTATTGTTCAACTACGCGCAAGAGAAATCTCCCACCGGCACTAAAGTGCACGTCAAGATCCAGTGTCTATATATACGCGGTGGCCGGTAAACGTTTGTGCAGCGCGAGCAGTCGTTTTATTTTATTTTTTTTTTTTCAATCAAGAAATTCGCTCGCAGGCGCGGCCTGCGTCGACGTGGTCTCTCGCGGGCGAGGGCGCATTCTCGTTCCTTGTGAGCTGGTAGTTCAGCCTTCATCGCAGAAAGAGCGTGTCCATAGCCAACGCACGCCGTTCGCTCTCTCTCGCCAAACAGCGACCGCTGAGGCTGTGGCACCCTTTCTTGCGCTCAAGAAAATGGACCGTCCCGACAGCAGACGACGATGCACGATGCACGCCGGCACGCCAAGACCCTAAGGTGCCTTGCCCATAAAACTGCAGATAAGCTTATGTTGCAGTTGTGCTAGAGAGTAAAACAGGTTAAGTTGCGAAAGACCCCGTGAAAGTACATACGTTGGATGTAGGGTTGTTTTGCACTTTTTTCTAAGTTCCGAGTTACACGTAGTGTTCCTACTAGCTCGCAAAGTAAATGCAGAGCCCATTACTCAAATCTCGAAGAGCAGTCTAGCACTCAGGAAGGTGAAGCCTCTTGAATGACTGTTTCACCGGCGGAGGATAGGTACCGACTGTTTACGACATTGCTCATGGATTACAAATGGCCTAATTTGTGTGCGTTATTCTAGTATACTTCTTGACAAGTTGAGCCACAACACTCTTCCGCTTAGAAGCAATACTGAACCTTATTTATACGTAAGTGAACATTCTAAATGCTGACAAGGCAGTCGGAAGAACAGAGTGGCCCTGATGTTTATCTTTGCCAATGCTCGTCTCGTTGCAATTCACTGCAATTACAACACTGCAATTGCAACACCGAATAAAAGGACTGTCGGAAACAAACGCGAATTTTGTAGAACAAGTAAGCATCGTGGCTGGTACGGGAATTCAGAAACCCTACCTCCGCAGAGAGACGTGTCAGGTATGCTGCGGTTAAACAGAGCGTCGGCTGCTCTAGTGAGGAGCTCCTGGTAATCTCACAGCGAGCTTTACATTGCCCTTCAGTGAAATACCCTTAAAATATACGCTGGGGTGTTTGGAACTGTTCTCGTACCACTTTAATTTCTTCAATAACGCAAACTCTAAATCATTCCGCGCAAGCTCGAGATATATGTGTGTGGGCATAGGCGTGCGCACAGGGGGGGGCAGGGGGGGGGGCGGCAGCCCCCCTAATCACCTAAGAGGGGGGGGGGGCGCAAAATCTGCTCCGTACATTGACCCTTCTAGTCACCTAAGAAGGGGGGGGGGGCGCAAAATCTGCCCCATACATTGACTTAGAAGGGTGGGGGGGGGCGCTGCGACGAACCTTTGCCCCCTCTAATGGGGAACCCTGCGCACGCCTATGTGTGTGGGTGTGTGCCCCAGCGTTCTAATGACTTCAAGTTCTGTTTGTCGCGTTGCTTTCGCAGGCTAGCAGCTTAGATTTCGTGCGTGAAACGTTTCAAATGCGGTTTGCGGAAGCGTTCTGAAGGAAATTGACGAGGAAAGTTTCTCTGCGTATCGGATTTCCGGATTTATGCAATTAATGCGAAGTGAGCTCAGTGGACATTTTATATACTTTACCATCACCCAACGCTTTCTGAACTAATCTATGCTAAATAATGGCAGCTGCTAACTTCTTCGTGCTGTTTCGTCCACATTGCGAACAGCCGCATATTTCCGAAGCACTCAGATATGAGGGAGAATTTTCTTGCGCCATGGAGGAACTAAACAAAGAAACTCTAATATTATGCAGGACTGTATGACTTCAATTAGGACACCACGTGGTGGATTTTTACACTTAGGCAACCTGTCAAAGAACTCTAGATGCGCGGCAAATGAAACTGATTCAAAGATACACTGTAACGAAATAAACGCAATGAAATTATTTCGACGAGCTTTGATTGAAATCATTAGCGTTCCGTCAAAGTCACGTAAAGCGCAAAAAGGGTTGTACTTTTTTTAAGGCGAAAGCCTTAGATGTCTCATCATACGCGAAACCTGACCGTCTGCGTCGGCGTCCCGCGGCGTCGGGAACAGCCCGAGTGATGCAAAAAATTATCATCACGTGATGACGTCACCATATGACATCATCATGACGTCGCAGATCGCGAAGTTTTCTGACGTCATCACGATATCACAAATAAATAGCACATTGCTCTCCAGACCACGTATTTATGTTAATATGTTTCGTCGACGATAATGTAATAATCTAAATACGCCAACTCTTCCGATAAAGACACGTCGCAGAAACCTTTTTCTTGCGGTGAATGGCATGCACAAGGTTACAGCCTACACTTTAAATAACAGCTTTACTAAGAATATTCGACAAGCATTTTCAAGCGAAGCTTGCTATGACTATGAGTTACACATTGCGGTGGCGTCGTTGTCGTGCGCAATAAAGCCAGCGCCGGCGCCAGAATGAATGCGGCCCTCAATGGTGCGCCGGTGACATGCGTATCTGTATGCGCCGTTTTCCAATAATAAGGCTCTCTTGATGGTGGGTTTGTCGGCGAGGAGCCGTGTCTGATATGGCGATCTGATCTTTTAGCGAGGTTGCTTGTCATTTCACGTTGCCGCATTTCATTGTTGCCGTGATATGAACGCATGACCTCACGTTCCTGCGCCGACGCCGGAACGTGAATCATTAGGCACGATGCCGACTGCGTAGGCGCAGTTGTTATCGTGCCTACGCCAAGAAAGAAAGAAAGAAAGAAAGAAAGAAGAAACGAAAGAACGAAAGAAGGAGTAATAGGTGAGGCATGCACCCACAAAGCTGCGCATGCCCCCATTTTCTCGATAGGAGAAGAGCTCCTGAGTTTTATTGCGATAGCAATTATATGGACAGTTTTGGCTGGTTTTTGCCATCGTCGCCGTCATGCACCGTATATATACATATATATATATATATATATATATATATATATATATATATATATAAAAGCCACAAAGAAAAATAATTCAGAAATACTTACCGACGTGCGGAATCGAACGGCCGACCTCTCGCTCCACAGCGCGGCGTTAGACGGCTAGGCCACGAAGACTACCGTCTTCCAGCATGCTACCGGCGAGCTATTTATATACACCATTTACTTCAGTGTGCTTTCTTACTCCCCAGCGAGATGGCGCGAAGTGCGCGAGGGGCGCGCTTTAAAGGTCATCGCCCCGCACGTAGCGTTGCGCGCGCGCGCCTCGGTGCACTTTGCCCTACGGGGCGTGGTCGCCTGCGTGCGCCTCGTGGAGGGAGCAGGGGGTTGTATGTCTTGTGCTTTCCCCGCGATATCCGCGCTTAAGTTACAGAGCGTACAAAAGAAACTTTGCTCGCTGCAGCGGCCGCGTTTGAAAAACGGGCACGCTGTTCAAACAGAAATAAGTAACAACTCTGACACTTGATAGTTCTCGCTCGCCCTGTGTGTGTTCTTTTCGTGCGTCCTTTGCGCTTGAGCGACGCGCTGGAAATTTCGAGCTGCTTTCCGCTCTTTGCGTTACATTCCAATTTGTTGCTATCGCATTCATTGCTTCGCCATTGCGACGAAACTGTGACTTCTTTTTTTTCTCTTCCCCTACAAACCATATTAAGCGCAGCGCAGCACGACTAGATAAACACACAGAAGATGAAAAACAAATATCGTTACGTGGCGCTCTGTATGTGTCATATTTGCTCTGTTTCCGTCCGGTCACGTTGCGCAGTGTTCATTATAAATCCCAATCAACCTACCCACCAGCACGCGTCTACCTACTCGCCACAAGTAAACGGGACGTGGGCAGCTCAAATCAAAGCCGTAGGCGGAGGCTTGTGCCCGCGACGCTTTCCTCAGTGTTCTGCAATGCAGATGAGGAGACACGCATAGCGGCGCCGTGCACCACAGGGTTCACTCGGTTCGGCGCGTCCCGGAAAGGGAGGCAGGTGTTTATTCATGAGGCTATCATCTTCGCGCCTGCGGGTGTTCGCAGGGTTTCGTTTCTACCCGCTTATCTCCAGCAGGCGGCGTCTTAGTAGGATCGCGCTCTGTTTACATACTTATGGAAGTTCCTTCAAGTGTAGGCGCCTGATCATCCTACTCGCAGCCGGTTACGTCTTTTTTTTTTTGGTAAATTGAACACGTGCCGTCTCGTGTAGTTCGGTAGTCTGCATCTGCTATAGTGTATCGCTGCATCAACTAACGACTGTAATGTCTAGCACTACGGGCGTGATGTAGGGCTCATCTGGGGAAGTGCTCTTGAGCCATATCGTTTTGTGGATGGTATTCCCAGCAACTATGGTTCTTTTAATCGGCCGTGAGTAGGAGGGAACTGCGCAGTGCTTATTGACGTTGATATAAAGAAGTCGCTCGGCTAGATGGCATGTGGTGATACACAGGCGAATGCGTGAAGCGCAGCTGGTATCGTATAGCATGCAGTGCATCACAAAAGCGGAAATTAAATATATATATATATAATTAACGATCTTTACTCGCGAAGGTTGTTTGTTCTGCATTATTGTTTCGTCACTGTTGTCTTTCAAACACTCGCTATTTTAACTGACGAAAATGAGTTCGTTAGCTTTTTCTCTCCTTGATAAGTGCCTCATTAAAACAAGATTTTGAATGCAGAGAGCGTTGCCGCCCCTCTGTGTTATGCACGACCGGGAAAGGTATATATGCCCGCAGCCGTTGGCCCGTATGTAAGGCCTTCTGTTTTAGTTATCTTGATTTGTCATAGCAAGCACCGTAGTTTGGAAGGCCTAATTTCGCGAAAGTGTGCCAAATGTTTTTAACGTGATTTATATAGCTTATGTATTATTTTACTGCAACAAACTGCATTAGTTGATTTCTTGTTGAGCTAAGATTCGAGAATTCACAGCAATTTACTGCATAATTTGTAACGAAATCGATGTTTGATATGTTCATCGTGTAATAGTACAACACGAACGTGAAACGCATGCAACAAAGCGTCCAGCACTTTTAATTCAAACAGTAAAATATCGGCTTTTTGAATTTCTGGAGCAATATTCTTCTATTAAGAAGTCTTCACTATAGCGCATTCTTGGTGTCACACAACTGTGTGTAATTACGCGCCATTTCTGCCTGGCTGGTATTTTAGTGACGTTATTACCCTGGTCTCCAGTGTATCTCTACCGGCATTGCCAAATTGCAAAAGAGTCGAGCCACAGTGGTGTGCCAGCAGGTGCGCTTGAACAAGAAAATACCTAAATAAACGAAAAAAAATTATTCCTTTCTTGTTTTTTTTTTCTTTTCATTTTCGGCGTGGCCTCTATTTGTTTCTATTTCAAGTTTCTATTTGTCTTCCATATATCAATTTCCTCGTAGCTGGGTATGATGAAATCTGGCAGGAAATGTGGCAAGAAATCTGGAAGTTTGCTTCAGCTAATGTCAAACTGTCGCTTAACGTGACTCAATTCTGGGTCGCAAATTAACATGGTATATCCGCTGACGACGCCTCGGAATGCGCGTGTCGACAGAACAAAAACAATTGCGGCATTCCAGATGCAGACGTGATCGCTGGACCGAGCACGTTAACCAAGACGTCTCACCTGAGCAGAAAATGATGAATTTGGGCTGGCACGTTCGGGCTTACAATGAGAAGCACAAAAACATGTATCGCCTCGATGTCCCTGAAGAGTTAATTTCCTCTAGGTTTGTTGGCAACGTCTGCACAACACTCTTGCAGAACCTAACATATGGTTATTCTGTAACAGATCACAATGGCACTTGCATTATGGATGGAAAAGTAAGTTTTTTAGGGTGTAACCTTTTACAGAACAAAGCAAGTGGATCATAAAGGGGCGCATCGTTAAAGAGCGACCAATAGAGCAGTTTCACGGCCCAGCAGCTAGTAACAGTGCGATCAGCCACGATCGTAACGATTTCTGCATCCTTCTCACTTCAAGGCTAGTTTTCTTTCACTCATCAATCTTAATTGTGATTTTCGTTTACTTCGACGAACATTCCACGTTTTTTCTAAGCCAACGGGCTCAGCTCACGCGCTGCTCGTGTTGCCGCTGCACCGTTGACACGAACGCACAGCGCATTCACAATCCTTGTTTTTTGGTTAGGTAAGTTGTTTGCGTTACTTCTTAGTAGGCGTTATTTTATTATTACGTGCCATTAAACCTGCATTATATTAGAGCAGATAGCTTTGCGTGGCTCGCCAGCTAAAGAATGGGAACAGCAGCTTCTGTAGCCATAAAAAGAGAGAGCTGCTGCTTGTGTCGATATTGAGGCTTCATTCAATGGTGCCGAAATGTTGCCACGTTACTCCGACCATTCGAGTCCCGTCGCTATACAATGTCCAGATAAAGGCACTTTCGCAATTATCGTAAAGAAACGTATTAAATGCGGAGCATTTCTTAGTCGCACCTGCGGCGTCGGCGGCGTCGTCCACACCCCCACTACGCATGCTCGGCTCGTCTCGTGCCGGCAGCAAGCCTCTCCTATCCCTCCCTCCCTCCTCTGCCTTCCTCTCCTCCTCTCTCCCTCCCTCCTCTCCCTCGAACGCGGGCGGTGTGTATATAAGCGGCGTAGCCCGCGTTCGGAATTCAGTCAAGGGCGTCTTTACTTGGCTTTCGCTTGACTTGACGCTTTGCTTGACTCCAGTAGATGCGATGGAAGCAACAGTACCTTCAATCAGCGTCCCACCACTCGTTGAAGGCAACGTTACCCCACCCTCACCGTCGTCGGCGTCAACAACAGCAAGCGACGCAGAAGACAAGGCTGCGAAGAGACGAGCATACGACGCTGAACGCAAGCGTATGAAGCGAGCTGCGGACCCGGAACTTCGTGCACGCTGGAGCCATTCAAGTTGTACTTGGTGTGCGCATCGTGTAACGATTAAGCATTTCCAAACCATACCCAATTACGCAACATTCACGCGATACCCCCCCCCCCCCACCACTCTACGGCACATTTACTCAATTTCCCCCCGTGGGAAGATGCGGGCGATTTTTTTGTGTTACATATGTTACAGAAATAAGTACATCACTCGTCCTCTTTCAACTTCAACAATCATTTCTTGTTGTTTTAGGTTCTAATGTAGCCACTGTACGACGCCTCTAATTTGTTGCTTCCGTATTAATTTAAGCCCGATGTTCTGGCTGTGCCGCTTCCTTGATCAGTTCGACTAATCTAATTCTCGTAGCTAAAAGGCAGCGGTCCCGTTATCTCGGGAGCGCTTGCAATGTGGGATGGAGTTGGGAGAGAGAGTCGGGACACCTGGGTGGCATGGCAAACACAGTTCATCTCACACACCACGGCAAGCAAAATTAACAAACATTAAAAATTTATAACAAAAATTAACACGTGCGAAAAAGCGAAGCTATTACGCAATCACTAATAAGAATCGCAAAGCATGCAAGTTATGCTTAGCTCCCTCTAACTCGAAAGTCTGGCCACTATGGCCTCTCAGTCTGTCGCTATTGGCCGCGAGATCGAGCGGAGTCGCCGCCTGGCGGTTACTGGCTGAAGCGCGCCTAGTGTGGATTGCTCCATGCGTCCTCTGCTAGCCGCGTTGTGTTTGCATGTGCGCGTACGTCATGCAGGGCCTCAAAAGGCGGTTTGTTCCGTTGCGTTGGTGCAACTTTAACCGCTCGTACGCATGCCTAACACCACCTAAAGAAGCATTTGGCTTTGATCGGCTGTATATGTACTGTAATAAGATCAGTGAGTGCACTTGTCGAGAGTGCTGTGTGTGGTCGTCGTACCGTCCGTTCACGAGAGTCATATCAGTGTAGGTGCCGCTCTGTGGTTCAAGCGCATTGCAAAGTGCATTTGGCGTTGTCCTAAAGATGAGAAGTATTAAATCTCATGTGAATATAGCCTTTTAGCGGCTCGATGGTTAAAAAAAAGGCTCTCATGCGCTTGCGCGTTGTGGTTAGGTGTATAACTTCGGGACTGTCGTTTATAGGTTACGCGACGAGCATTAGTTGTGTACGGTCCTGGTCCCACTGCAGAGAAATATTTCTGTCAAGTCACGTCTGACACTTCGGTACTTAAATTGTCCCCTAAACAGAACAGAAAATGGAATGACACGTAAATCGCAAAACTGAGTTGCCTTGCGCAATTTTAACTTGTGGCGAAATGTATACAAAGACACCCGTGTACTTGCGAGGTAGCTTATGCCTGTCAAATTCGCGCTGTGGCAAGTTCAGCGTCGGAAGTGCGTCAGGCCTCAATCTCTTCCGCGAAAACCCTTAAAAAAAGACTGCGAGCGAGAAAAATACATTCATCAAAATCAGCAGTGGCGATAAACTCGCTAGCGCATTTTCGTCGCTTACGTGGCGAGTGAGGGCTCATAAAACGATACCCTTTACTATGCACCAGATCATGCATACACACTTGCCGCGTTTCGGTGCACGTACTTGCCCTACGGAATACTGAGAACTGTTCTCGCGGCCGTGTAAACACAATTGAACATGCGCGAACTTCAAAAGGGCTCGGGGACTCTCGTTTAAACAGACTCATAGCCAAGCGCGAACAAACTTTGCATTCACAGCGCAGACGGTACATGAATAACAAAGAATAAATTCCATGAATTAATTTTCTTCTTTCTCGATTGATTCTCGCTTAACTTTCCTGCGGAAGTGTAGGAAAATCAAAGCACAGGGAAGCTTCCCCGTGCGTTCGCTTACTGCGACCGTCTTCACGCTCGTAGTGCACAGCAGCAATTGCAAGCATATAAATGCACACATTAGCGAAGTTATCGCTGACTACTCACCATTCTTTCTCGTCTGCGAATGCGAATGCACCGTCGTCGAAGTGCTTGCTGCACACCATCGCGTACTTGGCGTTACGAAGCCTAACGAGCCACAGTCGGCGACGTTCCGTGTCGGTGGGATAAAAATGGAAGCTTATTCCTGGCTCTGTGCAGTATGTGCGGCATTGTGGCACCGAACAAAACCTCACCATCGAAACGAAGAGTTTTCTGCGTGTACGGAACAAAAAATCACGATGTGAAAACAGAAGCACCGTGCACTTACACACACACCACACGAAACCAGTATCCACACTAGCGGGGTGATGGTGCTGCCACCTATAGGTCGATCTCGCCGCGAATCCCAATCGAACGTTCGTACTGTTCGTGGTTTTCGCTGACTCGGTTCGATGCCAAACTCGACGCCCTGTCCCGTTGTCGAAGCTTCTGTTCACGTCTCAGAATTGTCGTCGTTGATCAGCCGCCTCGCTGGTCATGTTGATCGCCGATGGTTCGTTCTTCGTCGAGAACGTCGGTCTTTTCCGGTTAGGCCTAACTCTCGGCCTCTCCTCAGTGCCACTGAATGAAACTGCCGACGTGGCTCTCCGGGGATTGTCGGTGGGTTGCCGTCTTGTCGAGCTGGGGTAGTGCCGCAGATGCCCTGAGAACTGCTGTGATGAGTCTGCCGCAAGCCCGGGAAGCCTTGCTCGGTAGACACCAAGGTCGACGGCCACCCTCCGGGGCCTCTTGTGCCGCTGCCTCCAGAACTGGGCCCTGCTGTTCTCGTCGCGGGTGTGACGCTGGCCTGCACCCCCTTGCTCTTCTCCAACTCCACCGAACAATGACTGCTGCTCCTTGTCCTGGGGTCCCTCACCTCAGCTCGGGTCTCGTGGCACGCGCCCTTCCCCGGCCAATGGTGTGCGTGAACGTGGCATTAGTGCACACCATCGGGGAATTTCCGTGCCGCGCACACCATCGCCACATACCGCCTTTCGGCACGCGCCTCGTGCCCCTTTACTCATGATAGCAGCAGGAGTTCGATAATGCGTTACGGCAGATATTTCTCTAACCAGGCAAAACTCCTACGGTTAACGACATCTTACAGTTAACACATACAGTAGCAGCAAAGGCCAGCACCTGAGCCGAAGATTATGAAAACACACCAACAGGCGTATGCATAAATGTACCCATGATTTCGTTACGATGGGCACACTTTTTACTCGTATGCGTAACAATCCAGGTTACTTAAGCCGACTTTCGTGCCGTTTATTGTAAGTCGTCACCATGCTTACCTTGCTGATTACTTCTAAGGTGTCGCATTAGCATTACTACTAACATAAGCCGGCCAAAACATCGTAGGGTTGGAAGAACCTAGCTTACATACCTCCTGGTTCTTGCAGAGATTTAACGCTGTTGAATTCACCGCTTTCAAACACGGTCACAGCGCTCACCAACAACCATCTGAATAAGCCGTAAGAACCTTCATGGTCATCACGCATTCACAGAGATAAAGAGCGTCTGGTACTCTGACTAAAGTAGCGTGACCCTTGTTTTGTGCATGAGTGTACATCGGTGTGCATATCTGTGTTGTGTGCAGTTTCCCAACCTATACTCAACATGTACCAAGTAGACCAAAGGACTTGTTTAGTGACTTGTGTGTGTTTAAAGTCTGAGGCGTTAAATGAGACGGATAAATGAGAGTGCAGTAGACATAATGCAATTATTTTAGTGGCATCCGGGCGTATGCAGATTTGTGGTTCACGGTATGTTTTGAACAGTTTATCTTTACAGGCAGAATAAGCGCGTGATAGCTCGTTTCTAACGGTTAGCCTTGTTTCACTTTTTTGCGGTGCTTTCTTTTTTCGAATATGACTTTAGCGCCTCTTTATCGCCATTATCATGTATAGTTCTTGATAGAAATGTTCAAAAATAAATTTTAGATTATGAGACCCTGTTGTACGGAAGCTTTGGAAGGGTATGACAGCCAGCGCAGGCAAACGTTCGTGACATTTCTTTTGTTATAGTTCACTTGTCATGTCAGCTCTCTCATAGTGGAGAAGAAATTCAAAATCAATTAAGAAAGAGCAACCGGTCCGCAAAGCTCGACATGATTTTATTTAATTTTTATACACCGTGTTTACATTATATATAATCAAGAATGCCTTAGCACGAGGTTAGAGTATAGACAAGTGCCACTGATATACTTAAAAACCTATTCGTACAACTGTGTTACGTAAAATCAGGGTGCAACAGTAGCAGGATCTTTGAATACTTTTCCTCCGGTGACGAAACTCCCGCCGAGGTTTCGTGTAGGTACAAAAGCGGACGCCAGAAACGTCGCCGTTAGTTAAAGGCAGCCGATCTGCCGCGTTCGGAAAGGCTCTCGCGCGTTTGCTTGGGTGCTTCCAATGAAAAAAAAATCACTGGAATGTTTTTATTGTGTTCGCAAACTCCGCGTAGCTGTGGCGACATTCGGCCAAATAATATAGCGGGCGAGTTGTACTAGCTCAAGTCATATATGATAGCAATGGTGTGTACAACGCTGCCCATCAAGTGATGCAGTTTCGCTTGTGCTCATATTTACGCCTACGTTTCTTGAACCCGGTCAGTTGTTTAAAGTCCAGCTTAAGTTGTGTATGGCACCATGAGTTAGTCTAGCTGACCCACAAGTTCACATCACTTGGGCAAGACGTTTTGGTGGAATCTATCGCGCGCTGGCACAACGCAATGCTCATTAGCTTCCTTTTCGACCCTTTATTATGAAGCTTCCATTGAGAACTTCCTGTACAGAACAAGCAAGCACGAACATGAAGCTGTCTTGGCGCATGAAGAAGCAGCTGTTAACTGCGCGTGCTAGATCTAGGCAGTATTTACGATTTCCGAGCGAGTGTTCTTGCAAGTACGCAGGCAACTGGGGAAGGGCCAACACCGCAAACGCTGTCCTCCCAACTATAATGGGAGTTTGGCTATGAGCTTTGGACACTTTAGTTAGGTCCGCAGTAATGTTAAGTATTACATGTGATGCTGCGTAGTCCTAAACTTGGATACTATGTACGCACTAACGGTGAATTATCTATGTTCCTTGAGGGTGAACCAATCTTTCCGGCTATGTAGTTTCGAATCGCGCCTAATCCTATTCACTTGATTTTAGGTAATTTTGCTGAGTGTTAAATTACCCTATTATGTAATAATTGTATGCTCATATATCATATCTATCGAATGGAACCCTCACCTCCATGTTTTATTTTAGAAATTATGGACAACCCCACTCCGTGACGAATCTGGGATGCTCCGCAAGGAACGTAATGTCCCTATACCCCGTTTCACACATCAAGTGAAACGCTGGGGAGGCTAGCAAGACTTCTTGCAGTAGATGTGTTCGCATTAAGAAATAGTTCAATGTTCTTGCCACCCAGAATATATTTATCTTTTCCCTCCTAGGCTGAGTAATAAATAAAGATGTTTCGTGCTTTAGAAATAAACAAACCTTATTAAAATATACGGTTGCTATCATGCGGCTGGGTCGTAAGCGTCTCGTTATTTTCTGTTTTTGTGTGTGTGTTTCAATCGCGGAGGCTCGCGCTAGCGTTCATAACAACAAAAATCCAACACGAGATCCGCGGAGTTACACAGTTTGCTGATCGGACTTCTTGCATAGCTTCTACAGCGCTGCACCCATTGTATGAAACGTAGTATAGGTGCTAGCGCCATAAAATTGTTCTGATTTACAGTAGTACGAGCGGGAATGTTAAACCTGCGACTGCGCTCCTCCAAAGAAATACAGCTGAATAGGAGAGGTTGAGGAGAGGAAAAGACGGAATTTCTGCAAGCCTAGTTGTTAGTACATCTGAAAGTGAAAAAAAAAAAAGCTCCGACGATTACGATAATGCCTAATGCGAATTCTGAGCGCAGCTTATTTCTGGGGCAACGCCAAGTGTGTCTGAATTTTTGGCTATCCGCAGTTGTAGCAACGTAACATTCGTTAAATATTGCCACAGAAACTGCCAGCGCTGGAGTGCTAGGCACACCACTCTGTGCATTGCAGACGTCGTGAACCAAGCGAAACGCCGATAGCCCCGTCCCTGCATGCGCACGAGCTCTGACCGAGGGGCCAGCGCGAGTGATAACGGAAGATAGCGAGGTCGGAGGCCAGTGACTCTCGATATCGACAGACTCCGCGTTCGCTCCCTTTCGTCCTCGTTCGCTATATCGGTTACGCCGCCGACGCCAATTGCGACGTCGCTCATCGCGGGAACGGGCGCCTAATGGCCCGCTCACGCTAGCGGCAAGCCTGCCGCAACAGCGCGGTGCCGTAGAACGTCGGCCATCGCCGCCCGCGCGAGAGCTGTCCAGCTTGCACGGCAAGCTCGCCGGCGAGTCACTCGCGCCTGCAAAAAATATGGCTGCACTGCCAAAAGCAGTTGTCCACTTCGAATCTATCAAGTGGCCGCCGCGCGCTCTGTAGCTCGTAAGCTCCGAACTGATGCTTCCATTTTCTTTACATTCATGTCCTTAAAGGGCCCCTCACCAGGCCACATAGCAAATTTTAGTTAGACGCTGGAAGTTGTTGTGTGCCGAATGAAGAGCAGTATGCCGCAAGAATTTTTCAAATCGGTTCATTAGGAGCTGAGAAAAACAATAATTTGTAGCGGCGCGAAACCATGATGCGAGGAGACGAGTTTCAAACCCTTGCCACTCGCCCCGTGTAGCCTTAGCAAGGCAAATCCCTTCCCTGCCCTCTTCACTTGACACATACGCATGAACACGTCATGCGCATGCATGGTCACGTGCGCATGACGTGCCCGAGCCAGCCCGAGCACGCGAGCGGCGTTGCACGGCCGCTACCTTTGTTTTTATGTAGCGGCCGTGGGCGTTTTGTCGGCGTTCTCTGTGGTGTACTGCCTGTTTCTGCGGGACGAGCATGAAAGTTGAGACATTTGTACGGGCACGAGAGTGGCGGTATCATGAGCCAGTGCCGCATTAACGTTTACTTGGACGCGGTAGAATAAATCAGCATACTAGAGAGTTTTAGTACTGCGGAATGGTGCTACGTACGCATCACGCAAGCGCCTTGCGTTACGTGGCGTCGTTTGCCACAAATGGGCTTTTAGTACGCCGTAGTACCCGCGTACGTAACGAACGTGAAGCGTGTTGCGCCATCTGGTAGATCAATATAGAAGTACGTGTTGTTGACGGCCAATCTGAGCCAATCCAAGTGTGCTAGCTGGATTATGGCCATATTTTTAGCCGCTGTAGTACGCTACCGTAGCCGTAGCCACTTAAAACGGACGGTGAACGCGCGCGCGCCAAACTTTCGCGCTTTCTCACCTGCCGTGCGGTAGGTGCAGCGATCTCTCCTCGACAATGGTGAGGTCAAGTATTCTTTGGGACCCCTACTGCCTGGCGTACCTGAGTTGGGAGGACATAGAGGCACTCATGCTGCGGGAGAAAGAACCGCCGCGGCGTCGGGTGTATGCATCGCGAGGTGGCCTACTGAACCTGGACTCAATGTCGAGCCACTGTTTTCGACGATAGTTTCGATTCGAAAAAGCTGACTTTCCAGTGCTCGTGCGTGCCCTGAAGATGCCGCAGTACATCACTAGTGCCCAAGGAGTGAGGGTAACGGCCACAGAAGCCCTATGCATATGTCTCCGGAGGCTTGCCTATCCAAACAGGCTGTGTGACCTGCAAGAATACTTTGGACGTCACTATTCTGTGGTGTCGAGCGTATCGAACAAAGTACTCTACCACATCGAAAAGAACTTCGGTTGCCTCCTGAGCAATATGACCATTCACCCGTGGCTCAAACATTCGGACTTGGAAGCTATGAGCGAGGTAAGTTATATTTTCTTTGTTTATCCCTTCGAGGTTGAACACATTAGTGCGCGTTCTCATGTTGATATTGTTTGCCCCAGGCTGTTCATCGTAAAGGTGCTCCTCTGAGCAACTGCTGGGCGTTTATCGACGGTACAGCGCGCCCCATATGCCGACCCTCGCAAGACCAGCGCCTCTACTTTTCCGGGCACAAGAGGCTACATGTGCTCAAATACCAGTCTTTGATGTGTCCAAATGGGCTCATCTGCCAGCTGGATGGACCATACCCGGGACGAAGGCATGATGCTGGTGAGTTATGTTCCGTCAGAACGTTATACATGACGTTCAAGGAAACCTGCTCGGACCGTTCGTCATTCAGTTCCACGTACACAGATACAGTCATTTTATGACAATCATACAAAGTATGCGGGTACTCGTTGTTCTTGCAGTTGAATTGTGTTGAATGCGTTGAAGAATGATTAATTATATGGAACTCATTCTTTTCAGGCATTCTTCGGGACAGCCAGTTGTATGAAAAGCTGGAAGCATTGACACTGGACAAGGAATTCGTTATATACGGCGACCCAGCCTATCCTCTCCGCCCACTGCTTATGAAGCCCTACGGAGGAGCAGCATTGACAGCCACCCAGCAAGAGTTCAATTCATCCATGAGTGCGGTCAGACAGGCCGTTGAGTGGGGATTCGGAAAGATTATCTCAGAATTTGCATTTGTGGACTTTAAAAAAAACCAAAAGATACTACTACAGGCCGTACCACGCATGTACAGAGTTGCTGTTATCCTGACCAACTGCCATGCTTGTATGTATGGTAACCAAGTCTCCACATATTTTGATGTGCAGCCACCTTGCCTGCAAGATTACTTGAGCCCTGCCAGTCATTAAGTGCAGTGCAATGTGACCTATATAAACCTCAATTAACTATTTTGTGTAACGGTACGAGACCACCACCACAAGAACGTTTCAAAATCCAGGCCAAGCGTGGCCTTGCACATAACTGTAACGCTGCAATAAACCATGTGTACTCATAAAAGAAATGTTTCTCTTCCTTTATTGTCAAGCATAAATTGTTGACATGAAACAAAAAACAAACTTAATAAACACTCAAGAGAAAGAAGTAAGCAGCTGGCTTTCATCTTATGAAGCTCTAATTTCACGAACAATTTAAAAACAAATGTGATGCGAAAATGACGAGGTCTGCTTGCCAGTGAATAGTAGAGTCAAAAGTTTGGTGACATGTGTGGCCATCAGGCAGAAACCTGTGTGTCGCCATTTCTGACACAGTAAAGAAAAAAAAAGACGTATTGCACATGGAGCACATTTAAGGCAGATTATTGCAAAAATGTACAACTGTAATAATTCAGTTAAACATGATGAATGGTTTTCAGCGCAAATGACGAAACACAGAGAAGGAGGAGGAACACGAACGCTGGTGTTCGTGTTCCTCGTTCTTCTTTGTGTTTCGCCGTTTGCGCTGAAAACCACTCATCATGTTTAACGCAATCCAACTCGCCCAAATGTCGGTTCTTCTGCTGTAATAATTCAGGTATACAATCTCGAAGTGTCTTCTCAGCAACACTGAAATGTTTCCATAATAAAATTAAGGTTGAGGTCGCGGGCTGGATTTCCGGCCCAGCCACAAGCGCTGTTACATTATTTAGTCTGCGTTCTTGTCAACCCAGCCGAATGTTATTTACATGCTTTTTACTTTGCCAACTTTTCACAAATCGTTTCTACAATTTTGAGTATCGCGTCTTGAGTAGCCTTGTGGAATCTCGACAGTTGCTCTCTTTGGCTCGCTTCGTCGAGTTGTGCTTGCAGCTGGCGTTCGCGAATTTCCATTTCCCGCTCTCTCAGTTGCAGCTCTCTTTCAGTTCTCTCTCGTTTCAGCTCGTGCCTTTTCTCAGAGCGTTGTTGCTTTCGCTCGATTCGGAGCTTTTCGACGGCCAGACGCTCCATCTCAAGCGCGTGCTCCTTCTCTTTCAAGGCCCTCTCGTGTCTCCACCTCTTCTCGATGAATTCATAGTCCGCACTAGCCGTCGCTGCTTGAGCCCTGCGTCTTCCTGTAAAATTAAAATTTATTTGCATTTAGTTGGCAATATTATTTATTTCAAACCAGGCGGCAACGAGCATCAGTGACAAAGAAAATGGACACTAAATTTTGTTAGGTGTACAAAAGCTTTTTGATACTGACAGAAATATGAATGCTAGTTCGTTGCTTAAATCGTTAGTCTAGTCACTCAGCGCCATCGATTTCAGAGTAGCGGTCAATTGGCCAGAGTGGTTGAAACATGAATGTGTTGAACTTGATATGATTGTAAGGTAGTCCCAATAAAGAAATAACAGAGTCCGTTCCCTGTTGTTGGCCTAAGCGTGCACGAGTGATCTTTTTGTCGTCAAGTCACGGGCTGCCTGCGCAGTGGGATTTCTTGTGTGAGTTGCAGTGAGCCCAGCTATATGTCACTGCAGTGGTCGAGTGAGTACCAGTCAAGTGTGTTCACTTTTTCCGCTGCATGGTAATGATTACACAGTAATGAGCAAAGTAATGAATTTTGTTGTAAAATGCAGCTATGTACTTACTAGGCACAACTTGGGCAGCTCCTTCAGTATCGGGCCTGTCGTCCGCATTCGTTGATGCCTCCTGCCGCGGGTTATTAGCAATGGTCGTGGTTTCGTCCGAGGGGCCAGGTGTTGCAGCTATGTCGGTGCCCTGTACAATTCTCTCCAGTAGGTCTGCAGCACTTTGAGATGCGTCGTCACAACTTGCATCTGCGCTGAGTGGCTCTGGGCAGTGGGATACAGTAGATGGTGTTTCAATCATACAGTTTCAGAAGCATTGCTCCTATTCAACATTTACTTCACAGGGGCATATATGTGAAGTGCAATCATTTACTAACGTTAGATTTGATCTTAGTACTTAATGAAAGCTGCGAAACCATGCTATCAGTAGATAGTAGCGAAAAGCGTGCACAGGAGCTACCCCTGTGCGTACTTACCTTTCGCATACGTACATTTTCCATCACTCACACAGCGCTATGTATAATGACTGACGTTATAGATAAGCTGCACAATAACATTTCCCAGAACATATGACATTTGCATCACCATTGTCAGCCCATTATATGTCCAAATCAGGACGAAAGGCCCCTCCGAATAATCTCCCTGTCCTGCGCGTGCTGATTGAATATTGTGCCTACGAACTTAACTTCTTCAACTCAAAGAACTCTGTCGTTCTCAATTGCATTTGCCATCCTTTGGTATTCATCCCGTTGCTCAAAATAGCTACCGGTTGTCTGTGTCATTACGTACCGAAGGCGACTTGCGACGCTGGCACCAACGTAGCAGCGGCAGTGTCGCGGGTCACAGCCGCACTGACCCTCTGACCCACAGAGGACTGCGCTTTGCGGCTTTTGACCTTGTAGCCGAAGTCTTTTGCGAGGCTGCATATCTCCTGTAGCAGCCTTTCTTTTTCCTCGTACTCTTCTTCGGTACCAGACCTAGAAGTAACACAGTGAGCTGTTAAAATTTGAAAAGACCGTGGCAACGTCGAGAAGTTGATCAGTATGAATTCAATTTATGCGATTCATGAATAACATGAAGATCCGAATACGTAGACAGCTTCATCTATTTCTGTGTATTTAATAAAACTCTGCGTCATTTGTACTGCAAAGAGCACAGCTGTACATAGGGTAACCTACATATTCGGCGCCCATTTCGATCAGGGCTCTGACGGCCTGTTTCACATGGCAACGATTTCAATCTAACAGCGGAGCGGCATCTGAGACGCGAGCCCGGAGACCTGCCTTTTAAGCGGCGCGCGCAAAGCGCCTGACCAATGGTGGAGCCTCCGCGAGCACATGATAGAGGCACAAGCATTGCCTACGCGTGCTTTACACGAATCGCCGCGACGGGCTTCGCACGAAGGCAGTGCCTTTGACATGAAAACCCGCCTAATCGTACAAATAGACACGTAAAAGGGTCGTAAAAAAATGGCTGCGGCTTAGCTCGGCTAGGCCCGGTTATGCAAGCGAAAGCTTTAAAACGAAACGCCAATGGTAAGGTTATAGGTCTGGCAAGAAGCGCTGCTCTTTTTTTTTTCGTTTTGTTTCCTAGATTTAGCCGACGAAGCCGCATCACGGTGTCCTGTCGTTCTATGCGAGAACCCACGCACGACAGCAACTGAACAAACTGCTCTCTTGACACTCGCAGCAGCCTCCTGTATTCTTCGGTGTCGCTAACCAAAAGCTCACGGTACAGTTGGTGTTGCATACCCAGATGCTTGTTAGTGATGTATTCCTTTTGCCAACAAGGTCTTTTTGCAGGAAAGAAGAACGCGTCATCGTCTAATTCTGATAAAGCAACAGCCATTGCAGCTAATCGTCGCTTTCTTTCGAACTCCATCTTCAACTTAACAGAAACTCTACGCCATAGACGGAAACAAAGACCTTCAATATTTTTGCTAGCAATAAATGTGTTTTCACAGACTTTCAGACTGCTCGCGCCATCTAGAGGAAAAAGGAACAAGCAAGCATTCGCACATTATTATGACCTCTGAGATTTGGTAGCTATCGCAGATCACCGAGCTCATGTTCTGCCAATAGAGGCAGTCGCTAAGCCTACAGCTCTCAGAAAACGAGTACGGCGCTCGGAAACAGTACCAAATTGTCATGAATACGTTGCCGGCGAAGCTTGAGGACCCAAACCTAAAGCCGACACAATCGTCAGTTTGGGACTAACAGCCCACGCAATGCGCTACGAAGAGCTTAAAGATTCGAAGCGGGCAGCTCTCGCTTCAGACAGTGCCGCCATGTTTTTTTTTTTCTCCGGCGCGTCCGTGGAAGAGATTTCCGCGGAGAAGTCCGTCGTGTGGATACACGCTTCAAACGCTCGCGCTCGCGTACACTTCTGCAACGCTCCTTGCGTTTCACCTCGGACGCTGAGTAAAGGCATTCGAAGAGGTTTACACAGAGGAGCCGACGAACGCGTTCGTTGTAGGTTCGCGCACAATTGCAACGCCACAACTAAGTTTCCCGCGGCATGTCACGGGGTATCCGTTCTTCGCTTCAACGCAACGCAGAGATACACAGCAAAACTCGCTCGTCTAGGCCAGTAAAGCCACGGCCGTGGTAAAGCTTTCACTTAAAAAGTACGCATGCGACATACGAAGCACATCGTGAGGTATCAAAACTTGAGTACTCACTTTCTGAGGCTGGCGCGGTCGTTTGCGATGAACTGTGCCAACAGAAGGTCCAGCCTTTCGCGCAAGGCGCGCGCACTAAACACTTTTCCCAGAGCAAAGTTCATGTTCTTCACAATGCCTTCCCACCGCGAGGGATCTTGAAATGGGTTGTGCGCATTTACTTCGCGCAGAAGTGCCAAATCATAGGCGATGGAAAAGTACAGCCGGCCGGTGCTCGCCTTTGATGCTGCCATTTTGCGAAACGAAGTCTCGCGCTGTCGCGAACGTGTTCGAGAGCGGCGCGACCACCTCATACGTACGCACGCACGCATCGCATGCGTGCGTACGTAGCGGCCGCGTACGTAACGCGATACGTGCGCGTTGCGGCCTGCGCATGCGCACTGCGCAAAACGTGGCGTCCTTACGTACGCAACGCCGCCACGTACGATACGTACGCAGTACTAAAACTCTCTAATGAGTGCTCGAACGCGCCAGAACATTACTTTCGTTTCCAGGGCTGGCGTCTGCTCGATGCGCTAACCGCGGGGGCACGAACGCATGGGAAAGGGAGGCACATTGGCCCCGCATCTCGCTGCAATTCACGAAAAAAAAATGAAAGAGACGCACAAATTTCCTTTGTGTGTCTCATTATTTCTCTCAAGTTTTATTAATCTGTTCAAGCAACAAATTACAGAAACTACACATGTCGTGTCAAATAATTATCGCAGTGTCACGTGCTACTGTTGGCGACGTCAGAGCACAGTCGTCTACGTAGAGCAGCGACGTCACAGGACTACCATCTACGTAGGGCTATTTTCTCATGTACGTCATCCCCTCATTCTCTAAAGCGCGCGCCCGCGAGAGGAAGGGCAAGCAGCGTTCACCTTGAAATTTGACCCATTTCCGCGGCGCGTAGCGTTGCAAATTTTGGAGACGCGATCGTGAACGCTCAGTGTATGCATTGCGCTCGTTAGCTCAAAATTGTCAAACCTGGTGAGGGGCCCTTTAAGCTTTGACAGCAAGGTATTCGTCCCGATTTGGCACCATGGAGGAAGGAATACTAAGGAGAGGCCCTATCGTATTTCAATGCATTGCGAAAAGTGTGGCGGAAGTGACGTCAGATTTATGGGGCAAACAAACCGGTATGGGGCAAACAAAACAGCAGACGCCCCGCGGCGTGCTCTCCGCGGTGATTAGCTTCTGCGCAGATTTGTAGTCCCGGCGTAAACTTAGCGCGTATTGTGCGGTTCGCACGCCGCAAAATGTTGCAAGCAGACGTTTACCAGGCTGTTCGTGCGTGGCAGGCCCGAGCGCTGCGTGCTGAAATTCTTCGTGGAGCGTTTTTGTGCAACAGTACTGAATACCGGTACGTGCCGTGATCAAAAACGTTCAGCCCCTGCATCATCGTATTCGAACTCACCTAGCAGTGACTTACGCGTTCTGCTGGGCGTTAGGCCTTCCCTTTCTCGTAGCCCGATCACCGATTTCCCGATCTGTTGCCGGATTAGCGGTTCTTTGTTCGTGTATATGGAGTGAACGTAGTAGCTATTCGGCGCAACGCCAACCTATAGTTGACGTAACTTCACGTCGAAAAGAGGACACCGCTGTATTGTATACGCGATCGTGCACGTAAAGTTTGTAATTCCAGTACGCACACAACAACAAGCACGCAGCGAGCGCACACCGCACAATACATACATCACGTAGTCCGATAACAACAACATAAGTTTATTGCCCTTTCGTTGAACGACACAGCCTCTAAAAACGTACGATGCCTTCGGCGCATGTTATGTACGGCGCGTCAGACGCCAAAAACAAAAGTTCACGTGTGTTCTGAGTTGACACAATGAGTAAGAAGCAACAGAGCGCAGATCCGAGAGCTTCGCATGCAAATACCATGCATTAGTGATCAGCAATGAGGCGAACGTATACGTACACATGAAAAGTGACACCCGGTACTTTCCGCAGTGCACGCGATTTGCACCGGGTATACGCAGCCATACGCAACAGCTGGGCAGTGCGTAGCTTTCCTAAAGAACACACGCAAGGAGCAGCATGCGTGAATCGACTGCGCCGCGGCGCCGCCCGCCGCTTGCACGGCGAAAAAAAAAAAAAAGGCTCGAATCGCGCATGCGCTTGCAAACGACACGGCGGAAATCGCGAAATGTTTCGAGGCTCCTTCGCTAGGAGGCGATGCGGGTGTTTGCGATGTGGAGGCTTCACGAATGTGACGTCAGGGCCTCTCCTTATTTTTCCTTCCTCAATGTTTGGCACCGTTTTTGAGATTCATAGTCAAATAATCGATGCTGTAGGCTTAGCGAGTCGAGATGGGTAAAGGCTTTAGAGATCGATGCTTCCTGAAATCTCGGAGGACATAGATTACGCGTTTGTCAGTTGTTTCCAATCCTCCCTAGCTGGCGCTACTTGACCAGGTGCCAGCTTGGGGACCCTTTATTTGGTTTTACGCGACGCTTTCTTTAAAGGGCCCCTCACCAGGTTTGACAATTTTGAGCCGACGAGCGCGAGCGCGCACTGGGCGTTCACGATTACGTCTGCCAAAATTTGCAACGCTACGCGCCGCGTAAATTGATCAAATTTCAAGCTGAACGCTGCTTGCCCTTCTTCTCGCGGCCGCGCGCCCAGAGATGAGGGGATAACGTGCATGGTGGAATGGCCCTACGTAGATGGTAGTGCTGTGACGTCGCTCCTCTACGTAGACGTCTGTGCTCTGACGTCGCCAACAGTAGCACGTGACACTGCGATAATTATTTGACACGACGTGTAGTTTGTGTAATTTGTTGCTTGAATGGATGAATAAAGCTTGAGTGAAATAATAGGGAGTTTTAGCTTGTAACGTATACTTCTTTACGTTACCGTTACCGGATTACGTTTACCGTTTTACCGGAACTCGAGTTTTAGTAAGGTTTTTTAGCTGCCCAAACGTAAAC
The DNA here is from genome assembly GCF_013339695.2 of Rhipicephalus sanguineus. Taxonomy (NCBI): domain Eukaryota; kingdom Metazoa; phylum Arthropoda; class Arachnida; order Ixodida; family Ixodidae; genus Rhipicephalus; species Rhipicephalus sanguineus. The sequence goes on along the minus strand of NC_051180.1, from coordinate 101,893,178 downwards.
TTTTACGTACGTACGTAAACCTTTACGTTTGCGCAAACCACTAAATGATGATGATAACAGCATTTAAACTACATTTAATTTAGATAATATTGAGTTACGCTGCGGCAAAATCATATTAAAGAGGTTTTTAGCGTGTGCAGTATCCCGGTATAAGCGAAGGGGTGTAGCAATACCAAGTTACCAGGCGATGGTGTCGACATCTTGTGATGCTTCTCGCAACCACAATCATGGACACATTTGTTTTCGCTTAGTGTTCTTCAGGGGAAAAAAATGATTAAAAAGGCAACTCATTCGTAATAACGCCGCTGCAAGGCATTTACATTGGGTGTAGAATGCCCGATGTTTCTGCAATAACAAATTTTGTGCTCGCCTGGTACACCTTGGCCCCGCTAGATGGCGCCACCTATCCAGCCTGTCAGCGTCTTTAGGCCTCTCACGTTTGCGGATTCGGTATTCTACGTCGCTCTAGCCTCGGTAATCCGGCTGCAATAAGGTGATCGTAAGTGGCGCTCGCACTTCGGCCTATTTTGACTCGGCGGCTGGGTCTCCGCGAAGCGGATATCGCGAGTAGCCACGAACGAAGGTGGATTTGCGAGATAGGGCCGTAAACGTAAAGCCAATGCGGCGAGTAGTTTACGTTCCGTAAACCGTTACGTTCCGTAAAGGTTCGCGCATGCGCAGATTCCATCCGGTATCCGGTAACACGGTAACATAAAGAAGTATACGTTACAAGCTAAAACTCCCTAATAAAACACACAAACGGAATGTGTGCGCTTTCTTTTTGAATTTTTACTGTGAATCGCAGCGAGATTCGAGACTAATTTACACTCGCGGACAACTTTCTGTGGCAATGAAGGGAAAGCTACGGGGGCGGAGCGTCCGCACATGCACTGCTACGCGAAGTAGTCCGGTTTGGCGCGCGTCTCGTAACGCCGCGGAAAGTGATGGCTAGCGTTGCATTTCGACGCAAACGCTGCTTAGTGTCTAAGGTACGGGTAAACGTTCAGACTGCAGTCGCATCTGTCATAAGTGTCGTATCGTGTAACTACTGTAACGTCCGTTTACGTTGCTAGCGACCACGAGTGTTCACATTGAGCCCTTCGGTAATATACGTTTTTTACGACGGGCCAATCACCGCTCTGATTTTCCAACATGGCGCCGTTGGTCTTAGAGAATGGGTGTTTGACGTACTTCATCGACGAGCAACTCATCGCTGCACAATGAAGGCCCTTCCGCACTCGTCGCGGAACTTGCCGCGAGAACACAAAACAACGAACACGGGCAAACCAGCTCCACAGACACGCTGTTGCATGCCATGACGCGCATGAAGACGCGGAATCTGGGGAGACCGGAAGCCCCGTGAGCGGAAAGTGAAAACCGAAACTGCTTTGCCCATTGGTCGTGCCGTAACGGTCGCATCAGTAGTGGTCGTAAAAGTCGCGGACCCGCCAACATTTACGCCCGAAACGTTACGTACTTTACGCTAAATACAACAACGTCTGAACAAGCTCATTACGTTGATTACGTTTACGGTCGCGATCCTTACCGACGATCCGTACGTTGCGCACGTAGTCTGAACCAAGGAGGTTAAAAAAAAAATTGCTGGAGTGGCGATTATTGCGCAACAGTGAAGCCGTGCCCACCAAAAGATGGCGGCTGCGGCCGCCATCTTAGTAGGGGCACGATAAATCATCGGCGTTTGGCGAAGGAAAGCGAGCGTTTTCCACGCACGCCAGACAAGTTTAATATGGCAACTTTTACGGGTCAGATAATGCTCCAAGCCTCTCTTTGTGTTACTAGTTTTCATCAGTAAGCCTCAAAGTCATGGCAAATTTCACTGGAGATCAATCGCCAATACTCCACTCGACAGGTTACTTTTGTCGGCAACAACTATCTTTTATTTTATAATTAACGTAGTATTTACACTAACAGATCAAAGCCATTTGATCTCTTAGTAGGCACCACCAGAAAAGAGCATGTTTCCGAGCTCTTTGGTGGGCAAAAGCTGGCTTCACTTGTGCTGGCAAGGCGTTGCGAGAGCTTCCACTCCAGAATTTTTTTTAAACCTCCTTGGTCTGAACACGGCTTAAAAGGCGCGACTTTTTCAAGCACGAAAAAACGCAAAGTGACAACGTATAAAGTAAAAGAAATACAAATATCTCGCTTGTGTGCGCTGCGTTCCGTCTCCAAAAGCTACATGTAGAAAATAAAGGAGTATTTTATATATCTCACGCAGAAAATAGAGACGCAATTGTGGGACTACATTCATTAGACGCAGGATATTTGTATTGTGGCTCTGTAGCTTTCCCTTCATAGCCAGAGAAAGTTGTCCCCGAGTATACCTCCGTGTCGCACGCGTTCGTGTTCTCGCCCTTTGCGCATCGTGCAGACACCACCCTTTACAACGAAACTAATTTTGTACCGCGTTCCAGCGCTCATTAGACTCATTTATCCCCCCGCATCTAACTAGATGTTCATGCAGCACACCACTAGTCTCGCGTCCGTACAAATGTCGCAGCTGTCGTGCTATACTCGCGGACAACTTTTCTTGGCAATGAAGCGAAGGCTACAGAGCCACAATGCACGTATCCTACCGCTAATGAATGTAGTCCCACAATTGCGTCCGTATTTTCTGCGTGAGATATATAAAATACTCCTTCATTTTCTACATGTAGCTTTTTGTGACGGAACGCAGCTCACACAAGCGAGAAATCTGCATTAATCTTACTTTACACGTTGTCACTTTGCGTTTTTGCGTGCGTGAAAAAGTCGCGCCTTTTACCCGTACCTTAGACGCTAAGCAGCGTTTGCGTCGAAGTGCAACGCTAGCCATCACACTCCACGGCGTTACGAGACGCGCGCCAAACCGGACTACTTCGCGTAGCAGTACATGTGCAGACGCTCCGCCCCCGTAGCTTTCCCTTCAGTGCCAAGAAAAGTTGTCGGCGAGTATAGTAATAGGTTGAAAGCCAAGTGATCGACGAGGGCGCGTTCGGCATAACTTGCAGAGATAAAGCGCAAAGAACGCCACCAGAACACCGCTCGCGTCTCGGGGGCTCGGGCTGGTTCGGGCACGTCATGCGCTCGTGACATTGTGTGCGCATGACGTGTTCATGCGTATGCTGGAGGTCAGTGGCGTATGCGTTATGTGACCCTCCTGCTCGCGCGCCGAATAGGACAGGGAAGGGATTTGGCTTGCGAAGGCTACACGGGGCGAACGGCAAGGGTTTGCAGCTCGCCTTCTCGTATCATGGTGTCGCGCCGCTACAAATTACTGTTTTTCTCAGATTCCAACGGACCGATTAGGAAATATCTTGCGGCATAATGCTCTTTATTGGGCTCGCAGCAACTTAATGCCTAACTAAAATTTGTTATGTCACCAGGTGAGGGGCCCTTTAATGCCGGACAGACTAAAACGCTCTATTGACTGCTGGAACCATGCCTTGGAACGACACGGACGACATCCGCCCTTCTAGTGCGAGAAACGCGGAGCCAAAAAAAAAATCACAGCATATCCACGGAGTGAATGATGATGAGTGGGCGAAGCTGCGGAGGTTCATCGGTAAACCGTGAATCTTCCGTGAATTCTGCCCAGTACATCATCACCGACGTGAGATCGGGCGCGTTTATACTAAAGGTTCGATGAGTTATGACGACTTGCAGCTCACTTTAATTTTACATGTACGCTGTGAATTTTCATTGTTTAGAAAACCATTGCTTTAGAAAACATCTGGCGTCTTTCGTGAAGCAGCTGGCGCCTTTTCGTTTTGCTTTAGAAACATCTGGCGTTCTTTCGTTTTGCTTTTACAGAACATCTGGCGTCTTTCGTTGGTTTATTTCATCAATCAACGGCGTTTTGAACAAAATTTTTATTGTTTAATCACGCACAGGAGAAATCTCACCAGGGCACTACCTTGGAGGTAAAGAATGGCTGCTAATGGGAATGAGAGACAGAAGAAGTCGGCTTTTAGCTAACGCTGCGAATTTTTTATTGTTCAACAACGCACAGGAAAAATCTCCCACCGGCACCACCTTGGAGGTCAAAGCGTAAGACTGGTTACTCACTACGACTACGACTACGAGGGACGAACGGGTGCCGCCTTAAGGAGCTTCGCCCCTAAAAAAATGCCCCCACCTCCCCGAAGGGAATCGTGAGGAAATGCGAATGCATTTCTTGCGCCGAGAGAGGGTACCGTTGCCGTCAGACATTCGCCTTCACCGACTTCTGCCATCGCGCCTTGAGAGGCGCCCAGCCAGCCAACGGTCGAGAGTGAGGCGCGAGCGGACGGGAGAGTGGGGCGTCAGCGTTCTCGGCTCGGCGTTGGCGTTTCGCAGCGGCGTCTCGAGCGCACATTTCCGGATGTTCTTGAGAGGCGCCCAGCCAGCGAACGGTCGAGAGTGAGGCGCGAGCGGACGGGAGAGTGGGGCGCAGGGAGGAGAGAGAGCAAACGGCGAGAGAAGGAGCGGCGAAGCACTGCACCTACCCTCTCCTACACTCTCTCGCACCACATGCTCCGGTTGCTAGGGGCGAAGATAAGCGCGCGCGCCCGCAGCTGTTGCTATGGGAGAGGGCGCCGCGGACAACGCCGGACGCCTGACATAGCCCGACTAAGAAATGCATTCGCATTTAAAAGCAAGCGGCTCGAAGCATGTCGTGGCATACGCAGACTACGCGGAAAGCCGAAAGCACACTACGCGCCGCGCCGTAGTCATGGCAACCGCTCCTCCGTCGCTGATAGGCCGCGTCGCTATCCGGCAGCCGAAGAACGGCGAGAAAAGGGGTCTTGGGACCTATTCTCCGAACGGCAAAGAACGGCTGATGTGCGCGAACGAATCCGTTTGCGCACGGCATCCTGAGAACGGCAAAGGGCAAACGGCGAGCTGCCGTGCCGCTAGCACTTGTAGGTCTCTTCGTATACCTCCCATAGGGACGCGTAATTCAAACGTTCTGCGACGCTTGCGCCGAGAGCGCCAAGAAAGCCGTTGAGTTACGGCCCTGGCGAGTGGAGGCGCATTAATGGCGGCGATGACGCAGCGGTTACGTAACGATTGCGTTTTTACGTCGTCAGGGCAACAGTAACAACAGCCGCTCGCTTCTTCTCGCCCCCCCCTTCCCCCTCTTCCTCCCTCGCACTCCTCGCGCCGTTTTCTTTTTTTTCTTTTTTTCGGGCGCGCTTGCTTTTTCTGCTCTCTCATGTCGGGTGCCGTTTTTTTTTTTGCCTTCTTTCTTGGCAGCTCCTTTTTCTTCTTTCATGCAGCGCGCCGTTTTTTTTTTTTTTTTCGTGTGCGTGGCGCGTTTTTTTTTTTTTTTTCGCGTGCGCGCGTGCTGTGCTTGGTCGCGCATTTATGTTTTCCTGTCCGCTCGTGGTGCGCAGTGCGTTTGAATGCACACAGCCTGCATGATCCAGAGCATAAGGAATTACTTCCACCCACAACGTATCTGTGACTTCGTTTTATTGCTCCGTTTCCAAAACTCAAGATTTGCACATAATGGGGCACGAAACAAGTTCCGGAGAAGAAGAGAATTAAAGAATGCACAGTGTGTCCATGATTAAGCAGCACAAAAGTTCATTGTAAAGTTCGGAAATTGGAAATTAAAAATCGAACACACTGAAAATGCAGGCCCTTTGACGTATACACATATAAGTAACACGATGTTTGTTTAGTACAATACTGACCAAAGTGCACAAGAGCTGCTGATGTGACAGAGTCATGAAATTTAAAGAAATGTAGGCGAAATGTCAGTGCATGGCAAAAACAATAAAGATGCGCAAAATACCTAAATATGGAATAATAATGCAATGGACTACTTATTAACCACTGTACTAATACCAAACACAAAACAATTCTAGATATATATAAGCAGTACATCGCACAAAAAGGGAAATGCACATTATTTGGCACTTGACCACTACTTGACAGTTAGATGGCGGCAACGGCATGAAGGCGATGGTCCGTTTATGCAGCAGCACATATAACATTCGAAGAAACGCGTATTACCCAATGGCCAGGTGAAATAAGTTTACTACACAGCTTTTCTTTCACCGCGAATACAATGCATAGCTGTAAGATAACGTCACTGAAGTGAGAATGTCATGCCGTGTACACTGAGCACTTCATTGAGATAAACGCAAACAATAAAATTCTGCATATTGGACACTTGCAATACTCAAGGCTCACCAGAAAAAAACAACTCTCATGTCTACAGATGAAGGTTCTTCGAACGGTTTTTCTATAGGTAATTGCAGAGGTAATACATAAACACAAAGAGTACTTTTTCAGCTGTAAGTACATATAATGAACATTCACGCACCGAAAGTAAGCACTGGGGGCAGAGTAGAAAGCTGGTGCACTTGAGGTTGCGGATCGAGACTTCGCAGAGAGCAGATTCTATATTTATTAACCCTTCCTTGGGCAAACGCGTCACTTGTGGCCTTCTCCATAATTCAGAAAACGTTTACGTCCTGCAGAAAAGCAGTTGCAAACCGAATTGAAACGACAAAAATTACGCAGTCACATCACGCAAACGTAGTTTCGTCGTCTCAGTATAGTGCAAGTTGAGATACACAGACTCAGAAACGCGTATTTAAACGAAGGCGAGTGATAAACAGGCCAAAAAATGCAAAAAGCACTTCCAAGGAAGCAGTCATGTCAGAGACGCAGAAGTTAAACTATGAGTCTAAAGTGCTTTATTTTCGTTACTTCTTGGTACAACGATGCAAAATCGTGCTCTTCACGATTCAGCCACGTTTAAAAACAACTGTTGTCCAACTGCAATGAAGCTATATATGTGTGGCTGCGAACGCAAACCGCATACTCACCTATAGTTTTTTCGATCAGGGAAGAATCTTGCGGAACTCGGTCTTGAAGTATCCGTGCACCGCTGCATGATGTACGAATGGTGTGTGCCGTTAACCATCACGGTGGCAAGAGAGCAACCCACGGAAACACCGCAAAAACTGCACACGCCGGCCAACGGTCGCTTCATGTAACGGAACATCACAAAACTTCACGTCAAGGCCGGCGACTACGACGGCCTCCGATGTGGCGGCGGCGGAGCACGGCCGACCATAACGACCGCTCCAATAAGTCTCAAAAGCGAACAGTGATCCGCCAACCTCAACGAGAGACTTGCAGGTGTCCCCCAAGCATAGCCTGCCTGCACGGACAGCCTGGTGCCCGCGCTCAACGCTCGCTTCATGCTACAACGGAACTTTCGAGAAATTCAAAACTAGCGTTGCGGCGCGCGCGCGGCCTCGGCGGCCGGCGCGGGGCGCAGGCTTTGCCGGCACGGCGGCGGGCTGCCACTGGCTGCTTTCATTTTGACTCACCATCGACTCGAGCGCCAATTTCGCCTTAAGTTATCGCACTTCTGGTTGGAGGCTCAGTTAGGCTCAGATTCAAGATGGTGGTGATGACGTAATTCTTTGGGACGCTTGAGCGGCAGTGTTTCCGACCGTTGCCGCTAGTGCGAGCGGGCCATAAGAGCTGCACTATGGCTGCACTCTAAAGCACAGCTTATTTCAGAATCGAAACAAACAACCGACTGGACTTTACTGCGAATGGAGCCAAATGTAACAAGAACTCCAATGATTAGTTATAGTGAAAAGCCTCCGTGGAAATTCTGGTTAGATTGCCGGTTTTGTTAGTACGCCTTACATACTTTTTGGGCCAAACTTAAGTTAGACAAGTAATGAGAAAATACTTTACGCACGCTTCACATCCTTTAGACCAACACCTCTCTTATTAAGATAATATACCGAATGTTCTTGTGGAGGCTACCAAAACACCGATGAAACCATACGGAGAGGTACGTAGACGTGAAAAAAATCGCAGCAAATCCACGGAGTGAATGATGATGAGTGGGCGAAGCTGCGGAGGTTCATCGGTAAACCGTGAATCTTCCGTGAATTCTGCCCAGTACATCATCACCGACGTGAGATCGGGCGCGTTTATACTAAAGGTTCGATGAGAGTTATGACGACTTGCAGCTCACTTTAATTTTACATGTACGCTGTGAATTTTCATTGTTTAGAAAACCATTTCTTTAGAAAACATCTGGCGTCTTTCGTTAAGCAGCTGGCGTCTTTTCGTTTTGCTTTAGAAACATCTGGCGTTCTTTCGTTTTGCTTTTAGAAAACATCTGGCGTCTTTCGTTCGTTTATTTCATCAATCAACGGCGTTTTGAACAAAATTTTTTATTGTTTAATCACGCACAGGAGAAATCTCACCAGGAACTACCTTGGAGGTAAACAATGGCTGCTAATGGAAATGAGAGACAGAAGAAGTCGGCTTTTAGCTAACACTTACACTTCTACTTCTACTAACGTTTCCTACTGGAACATGCAAATGGCTGCTCATGGGGAATGAGAGACAGAAGAATTCGGCTTTTAGTTAACGCGCACGCTGCGAATTTTTTATTGTTCAACAACGCACAGGAAAAATCTCCCACCGGCACCACCTTGGAGGTCAAGATCTGGTACTAGCGTTACAGTTTCGCCGCAAGGTCGAAGCAATGAATGCGATAGCGAGAAATCGGAATGTCACACGAAGAACCAGAAGCAGCTCGACACTTCTAGCATGCCGCTGAAGCACAACGAAGGACGCCCTAAAAGAACGTACAGACATGCACATGGCAAGGGTGAACTAACAACTGTCACAGTTGTTACGCCTGTTTGCTTGAGCAACACGCTGCAAGTGTCGACAAAGGAGAATCAGACGCTTGCTTGCTTGCTTTCTTGCTTGCTTGCTTGCTTGACCCTTAATTCTTGGCTTTTACTCACTACGGGGGTTTGGCCATGAAACCGGCGGTTAATATAAGTGGGGAAATTTAGAATTTAGACTCTCTCAGATATTTCTGGAGAATCGAATGAGTTCCGATTTGTCTGCTGAGCACTGAAGTCCCCTTTCTCTAGTGTACTCTTCGATTGTTTTAGCTGCAAATTGGAGCCGCTCTTCTTTTTCTGCCAGGCTACCCTTGGTTGTCCATATAGTGATGTCATCCGCATAGAAGGAGTGTCGGATGTCTGGAATATCTTCGAGTTTTCTGGCTAGACCAATCATAGCTATATTGAAAAGCGTAGGCGAGATCACAGCGCCTTGAGGTGTGCCTTTGCTCGGTGGGTGGAAGATTTTAGATTCGTCTTCTCCTACTTTGATAAAAAACAAAGGACAGACCCGAGCCTTCGCCTTGAGGTCAAGTTAGAAGGCAATATTATTCCAGAGAAAACGACCGTTCGAATCCTAGGGATGTGGCTACAGTCCAATCAGCGATGTCTCCACACACTGAACATGATTAAACGAACAGCTCAACAAATTGTTCGTATGATAGTCCGAATAACGAACAATCGTGCTGGACTGAAAGAGCAAGACGCGCTTCGTTTGGTAAAGAGCTTAGTCATCAGCAGACTAACGTACTCGCTACCCTACCACAACATGAACAAAGAGGAGAAAGAAAAAGCCGACAAAATAATAAGGATGGCGTATAAAGCGGCTCTGCGACTACCACAAAGCACTTCAACTGCGAAGCTGTTAGCGCTTGGACTCCACAATACCTTTGATGAGTTGGCTGAAGCGCAAGTGACCACACAGATTAACCGCCTGCTACAGACGCCAACCGGCAGAGAACTTCTTCAGAGGATCGGTCTCGGTGGACAAGTACAGGCACATGGAAGAGCTAAGGAATTGTCGTGCTTAGTCAGAGCCTGGTACAAGATATGTCCCCTACCGAAGAACATGGATCCAATTCTACATGCTGGAAGGCGTAAAGCAAGAGCAGCTTACATAGATAAAAGACAAAATATTTGAATACGGCAAGATTTACGGACGCAGCACCATATCAGACTAATGCAAAAAATATGGTGGCTGTGGTCACAGACCGAAAAGGAAACATTACAAGTTGTGCCTCCATAGCCCAAGCCTCCATTACAGAAGCGGAGGAGATAGCGCTAGCACTGGCAATCAAGGAGGGCAGGGAGCGAAAAGCCCCACTGACAATAATCACGGATTCGAAGGCTGCATGTAGGAACTACGAAAGGGGTAGAATATGTACGAAGGCCTTCCAAATTCTAACCAAAGCTCCTAGAGACTTTCCAATTGAATACACCCAAACGATTATCTGGGCGCCAGGGCATGCGGGCGTCACCGGGAACCAGTTTGCGGATGAGGCGGCTCGAGGCTTCACAAATCACCGAGCTTCCTTGCACACTGCAATAGAGGACCCAACGCCCCTAGACCCTAATTTTGCTACAATTCTTCAGTATTACAGGGAGAATAGAAAACTCTATCCAGCACCGCATAAGAACCTCACAGCAATGGAATCTGCGGCGTTACGCAGACTCCAGACAAACACATACACGAACTTACACAGGCTACATGTATTCTACCCCACAGCATACAGAGATATATGTCCGTGGTGCGGGGCCCCACCAACTCTGTTTCACATTACATGGGAGTGTACACTTCACAACGAAGAACACCATAACATGAATAACACAGAGGAAAAATGGGAGGCACTGCTGTCCAGCTCGGCCTTTGATGATCAGCTTTGTCTGATCCAACGGGCAGAGAAGATGGCAAGGGCCAGCGGAGCCCTGGAATAGGGGCCCGACCATTTGCTTTGCTCCGCGTTATACGCAAATAAAGTTTCTCTCTCTCTCTCTCTCTCTCAGATATTTCTTCTTTTAAACTGCGGCGCGTGGAGTGGCCTCTGCGTCTCCTACCACAAGGTGTGCCCGGTGTTCTTTGTCTTTTTTTTTCCTTCCACATCCCGAGTGGGTACAGAAAATGGCCCCTTTGTCGTGCGCGTCTCAAGGGCAGTATTCGAAATGAAAGAAAATTAGGAGAGCTTCGTCTGCAAGTGTCGACCAAGGAGGTTTAAAAAAAAATTCTGGAGTGGAAGCTCTCGCAACGCCTTGTCAGCAAAAGTGAAGCCAGCTTTTGCCCACCAAAGAGCTCGGAAACATGCTCTTTTCTGGTGGTGCCCACTCAGAGATCAAAATGGCTTTGATCTGTTAGTGTAAATACTACGTTAATTATGAAATAAAAGAACGTTGTTGCCGACAAAAGTAACCCGTCCAGAGGAGTATTGGCGATTGATCTTCAATAAAATTTGCCATGACTTTGAGGCTTGTTTGCGAAAACTAGTAACGCAACGACACACCTGGAGCAGCATCTGACCCCTAAAAGTTGCCATATTAAACTCGGCTAGCGTGCGAGGAAAACGCTGGCTTTCGGTCGCCAAACGCCGACGGTTCATCGTGCCCCTACTAAGATGGCGGGCGTCGCCGCCATCTTGTGGTGGGTACGGCTTCACTCTTGCGCAATAGTCGCCACTCCAGCAATTTTTTGTTTAACCTCCTTGGTGTCGACAGTGGCGAATCAGACGCTCTTAGATATTTCTTTTTCTTTTAAACTGTGACGCGTGGAGTTACCCCCTGCGTCACCAGCCACACGGGGGCGTCTGATGCAAGGTGTTCCCGGTGTTCCTTCTTTTAGATACGAAGCATCTTATGGCGGAGTTCAAACCTGTGGTGGTGGTTAAAGTGAACGATATGTTCTAGTTCACTATAGTGGTGGTGGTGGTGTGCTGCGTGATCACCCTTACTGCGCATGCGCAAACCCTCTCCACACACCCCTCTCCACTCCACCTTTCCCCTCCCCCTTTTCCTCTCCACTTACCGACTCCCCTCTCCTCTCCCCTTCTCCACTCCTCCTCTGAAACACGGGCTCAACATGCCGAAATTCTCTCCTGCGGAACGCCGCAATTAGCGCCAGCGCATGAGCGTCCCCTCCCCCTCTCTCTCCGCTCCTATGTTGCCCCCTCTCGCGCGCCTGTCGACCGCGTTCCCCGTTCGCCCTGTGAGAATTAACGGCCAGGCTAGAGGGAAGACACGACGCGCTCAGCGTTCCTCTTCGCGTTCCACGACACGAGGTCGGTAGCCTGCCCAACGAACGCCAACAGAACGCGATCGTGCAAGTGCTCCGGCTTCGCATCGCCTCATGATCTCCTTTAGCGGGAGATGGTGTAATTTTTTTCCCTTCCACATCACGAGTGGGTACAGAAAAGGGCCACTTTGTCGTGCGCGGCTCAAGGGCAGTTTTCAAATTGAAAGAAAATTAGGAGCGTTGCGTGATAGAAAACACACTCACGCTCCTGCGAGATTTGCTTACCACCAGTGGGAGCTCGCCGTTTTTCGCCGGCGCATACAAGGCGTGTGGCTGAGTTGTCTAACACAGCGCGCTAAGGAGCGAGGGGTTGCTGGTACGAATCCGCCGTCGGGTACTTCTGAATTTTTTTCTTCTGCTTTATTTTTCTTTGTGCCTTTTTTACATATATACATGCATATAAATATCCGGGACATCACGGGGTCGACAAAAGGCGACGGCAAATATCAGCCGAGAGTGTCCATATAATTGCTATCGCAATAAAAATCATGCCATATCCACGAAGTGAATGATGAGGAGCTGGCTCGGAGATAATCGGGTAAACTGTGAATGCTCCGTACAATTCCTCTACTGCCATATAAAGATGTCACACGTTATTATAGTAACGATTGTGGTCAGGTTGTTGTCGAACCAAAAGCGGACGCAGACCTTGCAGCTGTGGCCGAACGTGTGGTCGAGGAAATTGCACTTGAGGCGCGCGTCGGCGCCACCAACTTCAGGTAGCGACCGCTTTCGGCGCTTGGCCGCTGCATCCCGCGCCCGTACCTCTTCGAGGTTCTCTTGCCGCCGCTTCCGCACTGCTTCGGCCTCGCGGGCTTGTATCTCGGGGACCGCACGACGCCTACGTCTCTCTGCGGCCTTGCGAGCTCTCACCGCAGGGATTTCGCGGCGAGCCCTCGCTGCTGCTTCCTTGCGAGCCCTCCGCTCCGCCGCCTTGTCTTCGTCGTTCATGATATTAATACCGAAGCGCACTGCCGGAGTGGAGAGAGGGTGCCCATGCTACAGTTGGCTATGCCATATCTGGTTTTGCCTGCGTTATTATCATAATCAAGGCGCTCGAAGAACAAGAGGAAGAAGACTTCTCTTTCGCTCGAGCGTGAGCATGCTGCAGTTGCCTATGCTATATGTGGTTTTGCCTGCGTTAATATCATCATCAAGGCGCGCGAAGAACAAGAGGATGATGACTTCTCTTTCGCGCGAACTGCGCCTGTAGCGGGCGCCTCTGGAGCTAAGGTTACGGGCGGGACTTTGCGCCAGCTTACGAACATGGCGAGCCAGCTACTAAAACATGCAAGCATACACACACGGCAACACGACGCGCCCACAGAGTTTAGAGCGATTGTAGCGTCGCCTTCTTGGGCGCCTCGATGCCAGCGTTTAGAGTGCCGGAGCGCACGGACATCAAGACACCCTAGCCAGCGTTCCTGTGCAACGACGCTGCGCGGCGACTGCAGGCGCTGTGTGAAGTCCGCCCATAGACATATTCCAACGCACGCCCGTGGTGCGGAGATATTGCAACACTCACGCACATAACCTATCACTTTCCAGAGCGACCCGCTACAGTCGACACAAGATATACGCACCTGTTGTGACAGGGGGACCGGGTGTGAGTACTTTTATGCCACCACGAAGTATTGGAAGACCCTAGAGCCTGGGACCCGACATGCAGGACGCCTGAGTTGACAAGGACAACAACTGTATTTACAAAATATACAAGTGAGGGTGTTTACAGAGACATCTTCCAAAGGTGACGACGGCTTCGAGCCAACTTCCCCGGTAATCAAGGCTGGCCTCCTCCTCCATTGGTTGTGGCCGATTGCATGAGGGCAAGGAGTGCGTACGGCATAGCCCAATCGGCGTCGGGGCAGCACAGGGGAACGTCCCGACCTGCCGGCCTCGTGGTCCTTGCTCGCCCTGTTTTTCCCCCGACGAGCGCTGCATTCCAAGGTAGTCCCGAGGTGGGGTCACCTAAAGTCGGTCACCCGGTCAGGCAGCGGCCACCTTGCAACCACGCGTAGAGCACTGCACGGGCCGTAATTCTCAGCCCGGGCCCGGTCCGGGCCCGGAACTCGTTCAAATTTACCCGCCCGAACCCGGCCCGGTGACTGAAAGTGAGACCCGGGCCCGGCCCGAACTCGATAAAAAATCTAGCCTACCCGGTCCGGCCCGGCCCGACCACAGATCAGGCCCGACTGAGGCCCGACCCAGTAATCTAGGTGGTGTTGCCCGAACATGGAATCGACAGCAAGGTGTTTTAAGTGGCAAATATCTACGCTTTGTTGGCGCATGTTTCGCTAACAATTATACTTTAACATACGGCAATTTCTTGTAAAAAGGGGCTCACGGTGCAAACAGTTGAGCGGACATACTGGATTCAATGAATGTTTGTTCGACAGTGGTATACTGTACCCATTTTTTCTGCAAATACACTGGGGATCATGAAGGGCGTTTTGTAGCAGACATTGTAGCAAGGAAAGTGATTTGCAGCACGAGTTCAGTTTCGATAGGGAGCGCAATAACAACAAAGAATTGATTGATGGATGGACAAACTTTATTATGGTCCATCGGAACGTGCTCTATCACGTTGCGGGCCGTTCCGACATCGGAACAGAAAGACCAAGTCTCTCTGCTGCGTCGCGGGCCCGTTGGACTGCCCATATAGCTGTTCTTCTAGCGCGGAGCTGGTAACAGCCTCCCGTTTGGAAGGCGTGATGACTTCGCCGCCGCGTAACACGGAGCACCGCCAGAGCATGTGTTCTAGATTGGCTTGGCAGAGTTGCACTCTATAGCCTATTGAAATTTATAGTAGGGGTGTGCGAATATTCGAAAATTTCGAATATTCGTCGAATATTACATTCGAAATATTCGTATTCGATTCGAAAATCGTGTATTCGAAAACTTTCGAATATTCGATAACTTTGAATATTCGAAAAATTCGAATATGCGATTCGATTATCATGCATAAAATAACTCGTCTTTCACATTTCTGCTGCGTTCGTATTGTTAAAAACGTTGCCGAGAGGAGCGATACACATCGTTAGTACACGGAGGCACGATATCTGCCTGCGACGAGCGCCCCAATACGTATGATTTATTGCTGGTGCATCTCCGACGTGCAGCGCTGTTGGCGATCATGTAACCGTACATGTTCAATATTATGCGGCCGTAATGTGCCGCACTACCACTCGTTCACTATGCGGGACCACTTCTGAAGAAAGACAGTGACCCACGTGACTGGTGGCGGACTGTTCAGATACCCCAGTCTGGCAAAGCTTTGCCCCATGTAACTCCCTATACCAGCCACTTCTGTTGCAAGCGAGCGTGCCTTTTCAGTGGCAGGGGGGGGGGGGGGGGGGGGTTGTCTCTGTTACAAGGGAGCGCCTGCTGCCTGATCATGTTAAGCAACTCATATTTCTTCATGATAACATCTAGTCATTACCTTCATTGTGCCGTGATATTTGCTTGTGTTGTGATGTGCATTGTGCTAGCCTGGACATTGTGTTCTGGAGATAGCAGTGTATGTTGTGTTGCCAGTCAGGCTGTTAATGTTTTTTTTTTCAAATAGCTACATGTTAAATAAAATATTGTTACTGTGGAGGCATTTTTCCTTTGATATTCGATATTCGATTCGATATTCGAAGGTGGATATTCGTATTCGATTCGTATTCGAAAAATTTGACATTCGCACACCCCTAATTTATAGCATGCTCTAACCAGAGAGCCAATCGTGCACCCTTCACCTGTCTTCACCATAGTAGCGCCTTGCCACCAGCAAGAGAAACAGAGGAAAAAAAAACCAAATTTGTGACCGTTGTTGTAAATACACTAATCTAGGTAAAGGTATGAACCACGTGCTCCACATGCATGCGTATAAGCAGCCGAAAGGAGAAAAAAAGTATTTGTCATAGCATTAATTTCATATACCACACCATTACTATAGTATATACAGTCCATAAGTTTCTCATGGCATAGTTTATAGTTTACTTCTTCACATGTTACTGTGCGAAAAATCAAAGTATGAAGAGATTCCTGCTTTAAGGACGCCATGTGCTGTTGCATCACATATCCTGCAGCGCTAATGCTTCTTGCACTGCTCGCGCTGGCCGCACGGGCACACCACATCTGCCTTGGTCGGCAGTCGTTCTTCTTAACTTCCACCACTGGAGCAAATCTAGGATGTATTTGTGGACCTCTTCAGAATGACCATAGCTGTCCAGCTCATCCCTTAATTTCTCTCGTTCTCGAACGTCGTGCCACTCTTCAATGTCATCTATAAAACTCCTCTTTGAGGGCTTCTCCTTGCAGTTTTCAGCAGTGTATGTTATGCACGGTTTGCACCGTGCTCGTGTTTTCCATATTATAATGGTTTATGCCTTCCAAGCGATGTTGTACCGGTAAAAGGTGGTCATTGGACTACGCGGTTACGAGTGGCAAGAGGTGGACGAAGCGATTTCAATATATTTTCGCCGTTCGCTCGAGTTTGGTGATAAAGGCGCGACTAAGCTTCTCGAAGCTTACTCATTATGCATAAGTTAGAGGTAAAGGGACATTACCCGGCACGGAATCTGTCATTGTCCTTTATCAAGCCAGATATTTCGTCAAGCGAATATACTTCACGCCACGCCTTGATTAATGGACATAATTCTGCACATTCAAACGCTGTTGCGGCAGCATCATGTAGCTTAGGGCCTCAAACACGCGGCTCGCGGACCTCTCGCTAGCGGCCCTCCGCCCGCACATGACTGTCTTCATCCCATTTTTTTTTCTTTATAAGTATGTTCTTAAGATACACAGGCACGACAGATCGAAAGCATATTTTTCGTGAGGCACCCCCTGCGGTCTCAGTGTGTTGATACATCACCGTGAAACAAAAGCTACATTTCAGAATCGGCGTCGAGATTTTAGTCATTATGGGTGATACGAAATGACTCGTTCCCCAGACGTGAAAGAGAGACGTACGTTTAATGGCAATACTAAAGGCGAACTGCTGCGCCGGCCACGTGCACGTGCCCTCGATGTCCCTCGGTTTCCTCTTCTTCGATAGAGCCTGGCGCGCTCCAATTAAGTTGCTCCGTTCCGCACTATTTTGCAACAATGAGTATCGATATGTTGTTGGAATCCTGCCGCGAAATCCCCTTCAGAAATGATCCCGTATATGAGATATGGGAAAGGTCTGCTGTGAAATGACGGTAGTTTTAAAACTTTAAAACCTGTTCCCTCCTCCCACGCTCACTTCGTCATTGCCTTAGCCCTTGCGGGAGTAAATTTTCGTGAATGCGGCCCGTTAGCTGGGTTGAGTTTGAGACCCCTGATAAGCGGAACAAGACGAAAGCTCAGACGTTACAGTGTGGGCACACAAAGCAGGCTGTGCATGTCCATCTCGCGCCACATGATCACTGGGAGCCGTCACAGAGTCACAGAAAACGAATGTGCCTTTTTAGGGATTCTATGTATCAAGACTCCGTGCAGTCCTTTCGTTTTAGAGGGGGGCTTTAACTTTCAACAACGTCTCCCCGCTTTGGAGCTCTGTGATCGCTCTTGCGATGACACCTCATAGGTATAATTTTATAATATTACATTAATTACTGCGATTATAGAGTAACATTTGGGATATAAAATAATAACAAAAGCAAATAAAGCCCGGAATAGCGAGATGTTACATATAGGCGCCTGGTCCATTTACTTTTGGCTCGCCCGTTTCAGATAAATCAAGCAGTTCATATGCAAGAAGCAAAAGAAGTTCAGTACTTATCCCTCACAAAACTTCTCCAAATAGCTTACCCCACATAAAGCAAAGCGTTTTTTCGAGATAAAATGTGGGAGAAATATGTATGCACAGCGTATGCGGAGCAAGGCACATTAAAGAGAAAAATGATTTTTCTATTATCAGCAAATTACTCTTTTACCATTCCAAAATCACCAAGCTCGCCGGGATAAGACTCTCGGTAAGAGAGAACTCGCAGGAAAATGCAGGTAACGACGCCAACTTGAAAATCACGCAGCAAACACCGTGACGTCATACATTCTGACGGCATCTACTGGGACCTACGTAGTTTATAGTGGGTAAAAATGAAATACATTGACCTCTGAGGGGGTCATAGACTTAACATACCAAGTTTCTAGAAATTTCGTTGAGCCAACGTGCCCTAAATACGACGAATACAGTTTGAAATCCGCGACGTCACGTGGGGAGATTTCAGCGCGAAATTTCAAAATGGAACTTTGACCTTGAATTTCTCCTTTAGTAATAGACGCATTGATGGTGGAATTAATGACGTTCGGTTTCTCAGAGTACACTTTATCGGTCTCAACCGATTCAGTGTTTCCCTTTAATGACCCTTTAATAACGGAGCAAAGTTCAAGCCCGGCCCGACCCGAGCCCGCCACTTCAAACCCGGGCCCGGCCCTAAGCCCGGAGCTTCAGGCCCGAGCCCGGCCCGGGCCCGCCGTCAAAACTACTTTACCCGGCCCGGCCCGGCCCACGGGCCGGGCCGGGCCCGGGTTTTCGGGTAGGCCCGAGCCCGTGCAGTGCTCTAACCACGCGTGCCAGGAATGCCTGGGAAAGTTCGTTCGGCGTGGTTCACATGTGGGCGCAGCTGCCGTGGATGGAACGTGCACACTCCTGTCCGTCGTTCCTCTTTACTCTTTTCGAGGAATGCAGTCCCGATCACAACACACCCAATACACACGTGGTCGGGGGAGGCACGACTCGCTGAACGGACCATGGGAAGCCAACTGGCGACCCTAGCTCAAACCCGCCGAGTGGCTATAGCCAGTGGAGCCTTGGAAGAAGTGCCCCACCAGCAATGAACCACTTAGTTTTTAGATGTGAAAGCATCTGATGCTCGGGGCAGTGTCTGTTCTGCGGCGTCCGCACCCATACTTCGCATGCGCCAACTCTCTCCCTATCCTCGCGTGAGCTCAAGGAGGTGGGGTGATCACTGCCTCCGCTTCGTTTCTCATCTCACGTTTCTCTCTCTCCGCCACAGCTGTACGCTCGTATATAACGCGGCGCGCGCTCGCTCCCTTTGCACTCTCCTTCGCAACGGCGCTATGGACACTCGCGAAGCTGAACGTAAAGGGCAACGCCGGCAAGCGAATCTCGAAGCTGCGAGGCTGCGAAAGCGTGCGTTCGCTGTGCTTCCGTGATTCTCTCTCTGTGCAACGGTGTGCGAAACGCCATGAACAACGTCAACGTCGGCGATAGTTGCAGCGGCAGCGCCGCCGCCGCGGAGCAGAGGAAGGCTCGGGAAGCCGAACGTAAACGTCAGCGTCGGCAAGCGGTAATTCAAATGCCTCGACAACCACCGTCTCAAAGGTCACATAAGAGAAACGGAAACTCGATGCGCACCCCCCGGGATGCTTTCGCATCCCACCATGGTTGCCAGCAGGGGCAGATGATGTGTAATATTATTAATAAATGTTGTGCGTCTCTCTCCCATAGCGTTACGCGACAGTTTTATGACCAGTTGTAAAGTATTGATAGGCCCTGGTAGCTGCAATGTAAGGCTATTACTTAGGAACTTCAAAAGCGAGAAAACTAAAATGCAACCGCACGACAATCATGTAGAGGTAGCGTAGTTTTCATGTACGACAATATGTCAGGCCACCGCACGCCAGCGGACTTTCCGAAAAAAACATTATTTCGCTAGTCTTCATCAAACAAGGCAATTACATATCCCTGGTGACAAGGGATTTTATGAAGCATACCATGATGTGGATAATCTTATAGGAAACAACAGTCACTGAAGGATTGTTTGTATCGCTTCTCATCATTACTCTTCATTGAACAACATCTATTGGTTGTTTTCAATCTGGGAACGTTTTATATTCTGTATCGCCTAACATGCTATCCATTTCAGTGCTTCCAAATCGTAAGGGTGTTCTCCAGAATGGTTTGTAAAAACACAATCGAATTACCGTTTCACCTTATTTGTTATTTAGAGGGGCATGGTTTCGACAGCCATTTTCTGGAAAGTACCAGGCTAAGCCATTTGTCGTAACGTTTACTGACTACAATTTCTTAAAGAGCCTAGAGGCTGCGAGTAAACGTGCAGTAAAGTGTCTTCCTATTTCACAATTCATTAACAAAGAGGCTAAAGGTAATATGATTTATATCATTATTCCCGCAAAAAAAGCAAATCCGAGTTTATACACGTCTTCTTTGTAAACGTACCAGTTATAAAGAATAGTAGTAAGAATGAATTGTGGCAACGACAGCCATGACAAGAGCAAGAGAACCGACCGCTTAGTCGATTATCTTTATCTAAATGATTGTCGCCCTGTTTCACATGACCCACAGTTTTGAATTTCATGCAATTATTAAAATTCCTTTCTTCGGGCAGTTACATGTGCACAAAGAAGGTCCTAGTCAATTATTGCCATTGACTTGTCTAGTAAAGTGGTTCTTGTCTGAATTGGTTTCTTAACACTCCGCGGGAACCAGCAGACGCGTATTATTTTTCACTCACATAGACTCACCTGCTCACCGTCACGAAGGTGTCAGGAATTCATTTAGTAGGCTGCCTTCTTCAAGGAATGCATGTCAGGCAAATAGCCGTCAGACTAACGTCTCCAGCTTTTCTCAAAAACATTTTTCGCTCTCTCTTTCTTCAAGGAATGACGTTTAATAGAGCTATCCACAGCTTGCATAGCTTTCTAGAAAATTCAATGCTATTCCTTGAACAGCATTAATAAAATCCGCTGAGTTGCTGCTGAGAATGCTGCTTAGGCCTTAAACACAACTGATAGACTGCATTTTTTTAGGTGAAAACCTAAGCACCTGAATTCGTGTAACACGCCGATGCATTCAACGAAAACTTTGAAATTGTGCGGTAATGCAATTGCAGCTTTCGCTGCCTTCTGGGCAATTCGGAACGAAAAACATTACCGTAGTACGTTAATCAGTGCAGCGTTTCGATCTTTCGCTAATGCCGTATAAAGATACCTGAAATACGTGGATCGTCGTAGCTACCGACTACCAAACCCGCTACGCCGAAAGAAGGGCCCTACCTAGAGGCAGTGCCGCCGAGGTAGCGAAGTTCTTCGTTGAAGAGATCGTTCTGCGTCATGGCGCCCCAGAGGTCCTCATCACCGACGTAGGTACGGCGTTTACTGCGGAGCTAACTCAGGTGATCTTGAGGTACAGCCAGACAAGCCGCCGCCGGACCACTGCCTACCACCCTAAAACCAATGGCCTCACCGAGCGGCAAATAAGACCATCGCCGACATGCTGGTCATGTACGTCGATGTCGAGCACAAGACGTGGGATGCCATCCTTCCGTACGTGACCTTCGCATACAACACCGTTGTGCAAGAAACGACGCAGGGGACGCCTTACACGTTGGTCTACGGAAGGAGCCCAGCAACGACGCTCGATGCAATGCTGCCAACGGCAACCGACGAAGACAATCTCGACGTCGCTGCCTATTTGCAACGCGCCGAAGAAGTTCGACAGCTCGCCCGCCTGCGCATCAAGAACCAGCAGAGGGTGGACAGCCGCCCCTATAATCTTCGACGACGCCACATGGAATACCAACCCGGTGACCGTGTGTGGGTTTGGACGCCGATACGCCGTCGGGGACTTAGCGAGAAGCTTCTTCGGCGATACTTCGGGCCATACAAGGTGCTTCGACGTCTCGGCGCTCTAGACTACGAGGTTATCCCGCACGGCAATACGAGCTCTCAAAGGCGCCGTGCACGATTTGAAGTCGTCCATGTCGCGTGCCTTAAGCCGTTTTATGCGCGTTAGCGAACCTTAGGACTGTACCTTTTGCTTTATTATTGTAATTTTTGCTTGTACTTATTGCTTGTTGTAATTTTATTTGTGTATGCACTTGTTTTTCCATGTTCTGTCACAAGCATCGGGACGATGCTTTTTCAGAGGGGGGCAATGCCACGCCCGCTTCATGTTTTATTTTGATGTATTCGGGTTTGACCAGCAAAGACTGTCAGCAACGCTCAGCGCAAACCGCACCTCATTGTTCGAGAAGCTTCGCGATTATTGTAGATCGTTTTGTTAAGATTGCGCGGGAGACGCGAACACTCGAGCTTATTCTAGACCTTGCTCGACAACCAGCGATAACGCTGGCATATTCGCCGTCACATGTATAAATGCCGACGCGCTTCACCGCTTGTCACTCAGGGGGGCGATCGGAAATCTGTTCGTTCCGCTTGTTCATTCTCCTGGGGAAGAACAAGCGCGCTGATTGGCTGAAGCGGGAGATGCCACTCAAGGCCGGGGGGGTGTCGCCATTTCTTTTTTTTTTTTTGCTTGATCTTTTCTTTTTTGGTGACGTCATATTGCGGCATAACGAGTGGGGTGATCGGAGATCTCTGTTCTGCGCCGTTCGTTCTGTACCCATTCTGGCGGCGTACGCGATTGGCCGAAGCCGGAAAAAAAACACGTCTCTGAGGGGCGTAGGCATTTTTCTTTTTGCTTGATCTTTTATTTTTTGGTGACGTGATACCGCGTCATAACGAGCATGTCGTTTGCTACAAACAAACGGAGCGCGAGACCATTCGCACGCGTTCTCTCGAGCGAACAAACGGCTTCGCACGGCATGATGCGGCGGTTTCGGCTGCCGCAACCGCTGATTTTGAGAAAATGGTGCTTGCGACGTGTGCTTCTCTTGCGGTTGGAGGTGCGAGATGCGTTTGAAGACATGAGCGAGTGCGGCGTCGCTTCTGTTCTCGAAACGAACAGTGCGAACAAAATGAACGGGCCTGCCACTGGGCTGTGGTCTCACGCGCAGGGACTTCTTAGTTCAAAAGCGCTACCAGCTACTGCCACGTGTCGTCCCGGTCCTCACTCGTGAACAACGGCCCCAGTGGGCACGACGGCGTAGGTATCTGTGGGTGCTCTTTTATAAAAGCCAGCAGAAGCTCCCTTTTGACGATTCGACACCCGGGAGCCAAGCCTGACATTCCGGTGGGACGACATCTGAAAAACTGCGCCAACCGCTACTTTTCTCTCTTTTTTTTTCGTGTGCGCGACTTCACATAGCGAGCACGTTAGAAAAACTAACACCAATAAATATCAGCGCTCAAACCTATTGCTGTTTCAGAAACTGTTTGAGCTTGAAAAGAAAAACAATATCTTTTCGTATAACAACTGTATTTATTAGAAGGCGAGAAACACTTCGTTTTGAAATATACGGTCCCCTTGCCGAGGACAAACGATGCGCGTCTCCTTCCGGAAAGCTCGCGGCTCACCGCTTGACGATTGGCTGTCCTCTTCCTCTCGGCGGAAAAGAGCTGCGGACCGCCCACTTTTGTGACGTAACACCGCCAGAACGAACGCGGAACGAACAGAGATCTCCGATCCGCCCCCCCAGTTGATAGACGGTCGACGCTCTGTTCGCCGCTGTCAGTGTATTGCTGTAGTTTGACTTTCAGTTTCCCGGCCACAAGTTCGGCCAAATAAAGAGTTTCATCTCTGACGTGTTGACTGCTGCCTTCGTCGACGTAACGACCACGTGACAATATCATTAAACCAACACTAATTAGATCAACAATTATTGTTGCTTCGAGCCTGCGTTGAGAACGTCTGTTCTACTTCAGTGCTTCAGATCTCTTTCTTCCTTGCGCACTGCAGGTGAGTCGACGTGGCTCTCTTTGGTACGTGTGGTCCGCATATACCTGATATATGGGTGTTATTAGAGTGTTTTCTATTGAGCTATTTTGATGGGCGACATAAGTATTCAAGAGTATTCGCACACGATCTACGAATATTTGCGTTTGATAGACTTTGAATGCGTAGTTGATGGATTTCATAATGGACGAATGCAGTTTTCCCAAATGAGTAACTTGAAATTATTTCAAATGCGAAATAATACTCAGAGAATGCGAACGAATTGAAATAAGTCTGAACAGCTTGTTTAGGGTTTTTGCGCTCGCAGAAATTGTCAGGGAGAGCGAGTCAGTGATCGAGGCCTGTCGGATTATCATCATTAAGGTGTAGCGGAAGCTGCTCAGCACCACCGCATTCTTTTCTATCCCGTCTGCAGCCGGCCGTCGACAGCTCGCCTACGCGCGGAGCCAGCGCCTCCTCCTCCGTGTTCGGGGAACAACGTGTTGTCGGGGCCGGCTCCGGGAATTAGCACCGGCGGCATGCTGCGTCTGCTCGCTCGGGGGCCCCCCCCCCCTTTTTCCTCTTTCTTGTAGAAGAACGCGGGGGTGCCTCCTTCCCTCCCTCGTCGAGGGGAGCTCTCGTCACTCGCACGGAGTGGAAATAAACAGTCTTGCCCTGCAACTCCAAACCAGCTTCACGTCTCTTTTCTCGCTGCCTCCGGCAGCCGACATTCCCGGCCGCTACAAAATTGGTGACCCGAACGCTTCAACGAACACGCCGCGATGAGCTCCGACGACAACGCTGCTGCCTCCACGCCTGCGGTCATCGCCACAGAACTGAAGCTACCAAATTTTTGGCCGAAAAATCCAAGAGTTTGGTTCAGCCAAGTGGAGGCCCGTTTTCAGCTCCGGCATATCACCTCGCAGTCGACAAAATATCTTCACGTCGTCGCAGCCCTGCCCCCCGAAATCGCCGACGCTATCGACGACATTTTGGTTTCACCCCCCGCGCAAGAACAATATGACACCCTCAAAAAGACGGTGCTGGACCGCCTCGAGGCGCCTGAAGAAAGCAGACTGCAGCAGCTCTTGTGTCGCGAAGAGCTGGGCGACCAACGACCTTCCCAACTGCTGCACCGTATGCGGCAACTACTCGGTGTGCACGCGCGTCAGGACGGCCAGCTCCCACTTCTTCGTGAACTTTTCCTGCAACGGCTCCCCCAGTCGGTGCGCGTGGTTCTCGCGGGTTCAAATGAGACGTCCCTTGATCAACTAGCGCAACTTGCCGATCGCATCACGGAATACTCAACTCCAACCTTTGCGCCCATAGCTGCTGCAAGAACACATGAGCAACCAGATCGACTGTCGCGCCTTGAGGAGAAACTGCAACACCTTACCGAGACCATGCAGAAACTTGTGCTATCTGGCGCTCCCCAACAGGACGAGCAACGACGCAACCGATCCCCTTCAAGACACCCAAGCTCTTCCCAGAGAAGCCATGCACGAGATACACAGGACGGAGTTTGCTGGTACCACCGTCGTTTCGGCACGGGTGCTAGCCGCTGCACTCAACCTTGCTCGTTTCCGGGAAACGCTCCGGCCAGTCGTTAACGGCGGCTTACGACATCGGCCCTCCACCCAGCCGCCTGTTTTTCGTAGTCGACCGCGTAAGCAACTCGCGCCTGCTAGTCGACACGGGAGCCGAAATCTCTATTGTCCCGGCAACCCCCGAGGATCGCCGACGTAGCAAGAACACATCGTCGCTGCAGGCAGTGAACAACACTGCCATCGCTACGTACGGCTTCCGCTCGCTGACAATAGACGTCGGACTCAGGCGCCTGTTTCGCTGGGTCTTCGTGGTGGCGGATGTTAATTTCGCCATACTCGGAGCAGATTTTCTCAGCCACTTCAACCTGGATGTGAGCGTACGTGACCGTTGCCTCAAGGATAACAACACATCCCTCAAAGTACGTGGTTTGGAGTCAAACATCTGCTCATCTGGCATCTGCGCCTTCCAGCCAGTATCAGCCTACCACCACGTCCTGGCCGAATTCCCCTCGCTCACCAAGCCCCGCAACACGGAACAGCCGGTGAAACATAACGTGACTCACCACATCGTCACCACCGGGCCGCCAGTCACCGCCCGGCCACGACGGCTGTCCAGCAAAAGGCTTCAAGCTGCACGCAGGGAGTTCGAGCACATGCTGCAGCTGGGAATTGTTCGCCCTTCGTCTAGCAACCATTCATCGCCGCTACACATGGTGCCTAAGGACGACGATTGGCGCCCGTGTGGTGATTACAGAGCCTTGAACGCATCGACAACGCCGGACCAGTATCCTCTGCCACACATTCACGATTTCAGCGCGCGGCTGGCAGGTACGAAAATATACAGCAAGATCGACCTTGTAGCGGCATACCACCAAATCCCCGTCGAACCGCAGGACATACCAAAAACAGCCATAACAACTCCGTTCGGCCTGTTTGAGTTTGTCCGCATGCCCTACGGCTTGAAAAATGCCGCACAGACCTTTCAAAGGTTCATGGATGAAGTCACCCGGGGTCTTCCTTTCATCTTTGTCTACCTGGATGACATTTTGGTGGCCAGCAGAACGCCTGCGGAGCACGAAGAGCACCTCCGCCAGCTCTTTCAGCGTTTGGATGAGCACGGTCTGGTGTTGAAACCTCAAAAGTGCGTGTTTGGAGTAGAGGCGCTCAACTTCCTCGGCCACCACATCACTGCTGAGGGCATTATGCCATTGGAATCGAGGGTGGAATCCGTCAAGAAGTTTCCAGCTCCAACATCTTTTCGCAAGCTGAGGGAGTTCCTCGGGCTCTTAAACTTCCACCGGCGCTTCATTCCGTCTTGTGCTCGAGTGCTCCAGCCATTGACCGACCTGCTGCGCCGAGACGACCAAAAGGCACCAGAATTTTGTTGGTCTGTCGAACACCAGAACGCTTTCCAGAAAGCTAAGGACGAGCTAGCCGCGGCTACCCTCCTCATTCATCCACGGCCTGAAGCTCCTACACGCCTCATGGTGGACGCTTCCTCCACATCGGTCGGAGCAGTGCTGCAGCAACAGGAGGGCGCCCAGTGGAAGCCACTGGGCTTCTTTTCGAAACGTCTGAAGCCTGCAGAAGCACGGTACAGCACTTTTGGAAGGGAGATGCTCGCAATCTATTGTTCCATTAAGCATTTCCGCTACTTCCTCGAAGGCCGTGAGTTCTACATCTTGACAGACCACAAGCCCCTCACCTACGTATTCAAAAACAACAGTTCCTCCTACTCAGAACGAGAGATCCGTCAGCTCTCATTCATCTCCGAGTTTTCTACAGACATCCGCCACGTTCCCGGGGTCGAAAACGAAGCAGCTGACGCCTTGTCTCGCGTCAACGCTTCCGGCACAGAAGTCCTGGACTTCGAAGCCATGGCCGCAGCTCAGCGGGACGACCCCGAGTTGACAAGACTGAAGGGAGGGGGATCTTCACTCGTGCTCTCGGAGGTTGCACTTCCCTACGTGCAGAGCACGATAACCTGCGATACCTCCCAGGCAGCACCACGACCTTTCGTCCCACTGAACTTTCGCCGAGTGGTATTCAACACTTTCCACTCCATCAGCCACCCAGGTGTCCGCGCCACCCAGCGGCTGATAACGCAACGCTTCGTTTGGCCCGGAGTCAACGCGGACGTGCGACGATGGGCTCGGACATGTGAAACGTGTCAGCAAGTGAAAGTGACTCGCCACAATCGGGCTGCACTACAGGAATTTCGGACTCCTGAGTCGCGGTTTGACCACGTTCACCTCGACCTCGTGGGACCACTACCGCCCTGCCAAGGATTTAGGTACCTGCTCACATGCATCGACAGGTACAGCCGGTGGCCCGAAGCTATACCAATTGCGGACATATCAGCTGAGACCGTCGCGCAGGCCT
Source organism: Rhipicephalus sanguineus (assembly GCF_013339695.2). Taxonomy (NCBI): domain Eukaryota; kingdom Metazoa; phylum Arthropoda; class Arachnida; order Ixodida; family Ixodidae; genus Rhipicephalus; species Rhipicephalus sanguineus. The sequence continues at coordinate 101,865,731 of NC_051180.1, read as the reverse complement.
TCATTCAAACATGGGTGTCCCGCTTTGGCTGCCCCGCCCGCATAACAACTGACCGGGGACGGCAATTCCAGAGCAACCTCTTTTCCGCACTTTCAACGCTCCTTGGCACGAAGCTGCAGCATACAACCGCCTACCACCCCGCCAGCAACGGAATGGTTGAGCGCTTCCACCGGCAACTCAAAGCCGCACTGGCAGCGAAACTCGACCGCCAGCACTGGGTGGAGAAGCTCCCGCTCGTTCTTCTTGGCCTACGCTCAACGGTGAAGGAAGACCTCGGCTTCAGCGCAGCGGAAATGGTCTACGGCTCAACAGTGCGCCTCCCGGGAGAATTCTTCTCCGACCAGACACCTTCCGCCCCAACAGCCTCCGATCACATCGAGAAGCTGCGCGCATGGCTCGCGCAACTCAGGCCAACAGCACCTCGCATCGCCCGCAACAGGAAAGTTTTCACTTTTCCTGACATGGACTCTGCTACCCATGTGTTCGTGCGACACGACGCAACGAAGCCGCCCCTTACTCCGCCGTACGATGGCCCATTCAAAGTTTTGGGACGTACTAACAAAACCATCGCAATCGACGTGCGGGGGAAACGAGAAGTCGTCGCCGTTGACCGCGCCAAGCCTGCTCATATTGAGGTTTCCATTCAAGCAGCCTCTCACGTACGATTTCAGTGCTAACCATTGGACTGTGACCTTTCACTATTCAGCCCGTAACTGCTGTCCTTCTTTAAAAGCTCCGCAATCTAGGGGGGGAGCCTTTGTAGCGGAAGCTGCTCAGCACCACCGCATTCTTTTCTATCCCGTCTGCAGCCGGCCGTCGACAGCTCGCCTACGCGCGGAGCCAGCGCCTCCTCCTCCGTGTTCGGGGAACAACGTGTTGTCGGGGCCGGCTCCGGGAATTAGCACCGGCGGCATGCTGCGTCTGCTCGCTCGGGGGCCCCCCCCCCCCTTTTTCCTCTTTCTTGTAGAAGAACGCGGGGGTGCCTCCTTCTCTCCCTCGTCGAGGGGAGCTCTCGTCACTCGCACGGAGTGGAAATAAACAGTCTTGCCCTGCAACTCCAAACCAGCTTCACGTCTCTTTTCTCGCTGCCTCCGGCAGCCGACATTCCCGGCCGCTACAAAGGCTTCTCTGTTAACCGGTTACCGGAAGGAGGGTGGTAATGCAGAAGTGTTTTCATGTGCCGAAGAATGAGAGACCAGCGGCTCTAGCTTTCGAGACTATCCGGTAATCCTCTCCGAGTCCTGCTTCCCCGTTTCAGTCTCTGCTTAAGTACGTCCTCCGCAGAAGAATTTGTTGTTCTTTTCTGCCACGCTACCGTAGCTTAAGCTACACTACCGTAGCTTAACAAGAATGCGTTTAGCGTAAGCCGGATTCGTTATAGAATTTCCGGCATCAAAGAACGACTTTTGCTGATAACGGCACTCTTATTTTTTTCTGACGTGGGCTTACGCGTTCTCCTTCTTTCCCCCTCCTCACCCTCACATCTGTCCTCAGCCTCACTGCCCTTACCCACCACCCTGCTATACAATAATATACAAGACTACGCTACGCCCTGCTCGCGTGCCTGGATAGTCGATGAAAGTCTTTTCAGACGGCGTGGTATCCACTGTTCATGAAATGCAGTGCTCTAATACCCTTTTGACTCGGTGTTTTTTGGAAGTTCGTTCTGCGTAACGCTTGTTGTACTCTTGTCGATGCGGTCTTGACTGTTTTGTTCACTATGCGCACATTACGCACATTTGTATTAAATACCATGAAAGCAAAAAAAGTGCCTGGATAGCCGAGTGGTTAGGACGCTCGCCTGGGGATCGTGGATACGCGAGTTCGAATGTCGCCGCGCCAAGAGTTTCTTTTCGCCAGAAATTTTTCTCTTTCCCTTTGTTTCTAGCTCTTTCTCTCTCTCTCTCTCTCTACTCATTTTCTCGCACATCAGAGTTATTGCATCCCACGCCGGACAAATCGGCGCTCTTGTGCTGGAAGCAAAGTAGAAGAGGACGAAGAGAGTGCGTGCCGGTTCATGATGGTCATAATTTTGTACCTACGACACAGGGCAAACCTCAAGCATAACAGCCCTGCTGTAAAAGCTACCGGAAACCTTACGCTGCAACCAAACATCGGAATGTATTCGGTAACGAAGACGTGAATATCCTTTTCCGGTACGAGAAATGACCCGCTGTTAAGTTTATATGCGTAATTCTAGAACCTTTCAAATATTGCAGCATTATGTCCTGCGAATGCCACCTTAGCTATGGACTCTCGTTTGTGATTCCAGTTTACGTATTTATATATGTATGGAAGAGACGTATTGTGAGAAATAGACAACGACGCTCGCGTCAGCGACGAAGGTCTGAGACTATACTGTTGCCCAATCTGAACGGGCACCGCGGTCTGCTACTCCGACAGACCGTCAGACTTCTCTTAAGCGACAGATACCACCAGTGCCGCCACCACCACCACCACCCAATACATCACTATTGTAGGGGCGAAAAGACGCAAAGGCATTGAAAGTGGTAGCGGATGTCGCGTGGCCCTCACTGCCACCACTGCGCACTCGTAAAGAACCAATGCAGAATGCTCCGCAATGTCCTTCGTCGTCCACAGATGATTTCCACGACGAAAACCTCCAAGTACTCGCTGTGTTGAGGTCTGTCATGACTACGATGCACACTCTCCTCAACAGAATGGCAACTCCGTCAGCTCCATGCGCTCTGCAAGTTCTGGATTCCTTGGAGCCAGTCTATGTAAGCATTTTTTTAACATCTCGGATTCTAGCCTACATTTAGACAACCGCCTAGGAACCGATGTGAAATCTTTCTTGGTTGTGACTGTCTGTGTGTGCGTGTATTACTTGTTCCTTCTTTTTCTTTTTCTCCCCTTCCCCCTCCCCCCGCGTAGCGTAACCTGGTTAACCTCCCTGCCTTTCCTTCGCCTTTATCTCTCTCAAAAGCTGTTTCTATCCGCAACAGCGAAAGATAAGCACTTTCTGGCTCTCATAATTTGGCACCTCGCTCATGGGTTATAAAGTAGAGCGATAGAAGCATAGCATGCCACGAAGCAGAGGGATTGCAGAACCTGAGATCTAAGATTCGCGCAACCGAGCTTAGTGATTATAAGATTTAGCGTTTCCCCGGCGTTGACCCCAAATTCAAGTTCCTGTCATACAGTGCCCAAAAGTAGGAGATTTAATATCCGACAGCTTGCAATCGCAAAATATCACGTTAACGAAACCTGCGTGACGCGAGAAATATCTGAGACGATGATTTGGAAGCACCCTGAGAAAGGAAACAAAGGTCAGTGGCTTTCACACTTCATTGCCAACCTCAGCAAAGGCGTCCGCGGTGTCTCTTTGTTGAGAAAAAAGCACGTCGGAAAGTGCAATAGAAACGCCTCGCCAAAGCGGTGCGTCGGTTACGGCTGAGGAATTTCAATGAATGTAGCTCTCGAAAAACGAACTACTTGTTCGAGGATGTCAGCGGTGAACACAATCTCTGTTTATCCCCGTCGCTTGCTTACTACGTTACGTCTTACGCGTGTCTTCGTAAAAAAAAAAAAAAGATTGTGCCGCCTGCATCGCTGATTTTGATTTGTGGTCCTTTTTTGAGACAAACGTAGAAGTTCCGCTGAAAGGTCCTGGTGACGTTTGTGTGCATTCTGACCCGGGAGATGGAAGGCGCGTCTCTTCTATGAGCGCATTCTTGGTTGTCCTTCAAACTGGAAACACTCGCCGTCAGAGCCATAAGTCTCTTACATTGGACTTTTGCCTAGAAGCGAGACTGCTCAGCGAGCGAGAGGCGGAATAGAAAGGTGGAAATGCTTTCGTTTTTTTGGACGCCGCGGAGAGTTTCCCGAGAGCGCCTGCTTTCTTGACATGCGCTGTGATTGCGTTGAATTGAATATATAAAAAGAAGGCCTGTCTCGGGAGCCGATTTCTCAGTGGGAGCACTTGTTTCGCAGGCCAGATTTACGCAGCGCAAGTATGATGACACTTTCTGTGGAAGTTTTCCATTACGACTGTTGCGAGCAGGCCTGCGTGTTTTATAACACAGCGAAATGAGAACATTCTTCTTCATTATGATTTTTCCAAGCCATTTGCATGGGCGTTTGTTTACTACACATTCAAAGTCTACTTGCGGTGTCATCGAGGGCGGCGTACGCGTGATATAATCAGGCATTTGCGTGCTCAATAAGTGTAATTATGTCGTCATGTAATCAATAAGAGCGAAAGGGAGCATACTAAAGCGAGCTACAGTTCCCAAAACTCGTACCGGCTGCACACTGGATCTGTTACAGTATCAAGTGAAAATACACAGGCTCGCTAAGTGCGAAGGTTGAAGGTATTAGGATAGGCTTAGCTATAGAAGGTTATAGAATATATATCGAATATGCGATTGAAAACAGAATGACTACTTTTTTATAAGAATTGTCCTGTGTAGATTACGTTATTGAACTGTATTAAGTTCTTCTCATGTGGTTTTACTAATGCAATCCATGCTGACCACTAAAATATATGTAGTATGAGCACACTCTAAGAAAAAGAAAGTGTATGTGTGACTCTTTTCGGAGAGTTCTGACTTGCTACGTGTACAACTCTCTGTCAACAAATATGTGAACTCTCTTGGTGGCTCAGAGTCGGTGCGCTCTAGGACAGCACCTTCACTCTCTTAGGAAGAGTGAAGTGACTCTTATCTGAAGGATCACATTACCACTGCTGATGGGGTCAGAAGACTCTTGCCGGTAACATTCTTATGTGGGCCAAATGACCCACACCGAAGCGTCAAGCTACTCTAGAACTATTTTAAGTTAGTCAGTTGACTCATGCTCTAGTGTCGCGCGACAACTATCGGTAGTATGGAAGTATTCATTTTAAGCAAGTCCAATAATACTTGCCGTTGTGCCCCGTGACTGCAAAAAAAGAGAACAGCTCACTTTTAGCATTCCTTTAATAATACTCATCAAGATAACACAGGTCTTGCAGCAGAGTAATATAGGAAGCGCGAAAAGATTGTCTCTGATTTCCAATTAAGCAGCTGAGGTAGAGCTTGTTTATATGCTTGTGCGAGTATAGCCAACTAAAACGTGTGACTGTGATTTTCATAGTGCCATATGCTGCAAAATACACTGCAGAAATCGGCATTGTGTTTTCATATTTATTCCTTACGATTATGAATAAATCAAAAAGCAGTGATGGCTGGAGGCATGATTCTGACTTGCTATGTTGTCGCCCCTGTTCAGCGTGAGCAACCACGAAAAAATGGTATCTTAAAAACAGGACGTGATAGAGTGAAACTTCACTTGAACAAATTTCAAGGGACTCCAGGAAAAGTTCGTTAAAGCGAAAGGTCGCGTAACTGAAATATCTATGTTGCAACTTCTTATCAGGAGCTAAAAAAACATCAGTTCTTGAAACTAAATTTGAACCCTTTTATTTGCAATTCTGCTTATTTGAATGAGAATTCCTGGTTATTTAGCATGTTTTGAAAAACGTAGTCAGCTTTTGCTGCACTTGTGCACTTTGGACTGCAGTAATCATGAATTGAGTAACTGTGCCCAAACTATAATAAACGTTCTCCGCAACAACACTCTGCTGGGCAGCGAAGGATTTCACTTTTGTCCAAGTACATCAGTGCTTCTTTAGCTGAAATTCTTTGTGCTTCCTCTATAAGCGCTACTTATTTCTCCTCCTCTTCTTCTTCTTCCTGAGGTACGACGTTGGCTACAATCTCTTCGGTAGACAGAGTGGAGTATGTCTCAACGCGCGAGTCACAGGTGACATAAGCCTCAAAACGCAAAGCGCTGTCTTTACTCAGTCTTTCAGACAATTTCTGATCAATATGACGTGAGAGAGATTGGATGGTGCTACGAAATATGTTCGTAGAACTGAAAAGCGCTCTGCACTAATTTCTTTATACTGAAACGCGTTATAATTGAGTCCAATGGCGCTTCGGCGGGGGATTTTGAAAAAAATGTCCATACAACTTAATGGTTCGTTTAACTCACGTTCGTTCAAGTGGTATTTTACTGTATTGTGATAAGAAAACAGAATTATATTAAGAGATTGCAAAAGGCTACACAATAAGGGATCGGCACAAACCTAATGAAGGCTCACAACAAGACAACAAATGCGAACAGACATGGCAAGGAACAATGTATTTGCCGTTATCGTGTAAAACAACTTGCAAATAGTAGCTTTTGCAACGTGTCAGTAGGTAACAAACTTGCAGCCGAAGATGATGTAAGACTATTCTAAACAACAAACGAAATTGGTTCAGGCTTCTTTGCGTGGGTGCCACTCACCTCTTTTCCTCCGTCCTCTTGTCCAACCAAAGCAAGTGTAGGACTGAGTGCCTCGTTGACAGGGCGAACGGCGCTCACCGAACTGGTAAACCTTCCACAGAACTGGTAAACCTCACACCTCATACCTCATACCTCACAGAACTGGTAAAACTTCCAGGTGTGTCAGTAATGACTCCATCATCTTAGGGAAACGTAAACTTGCCAAAAAAGACTGCCGTGACAGTGTAGAAAAAATAATTGATGCTATTCAAAAGGTGGGTCGGAGCAGCGAGTAAACGAAGGGACGTAAGAAAACCAGGTGCAAATAATTGGGCTTTGCCCTCACGCGGAGACTCAAACAACGAATGGTCGGTCCTTATGGCATCTTTTCGCCTCGTAGACCATGGCGCGGCTATCAGCAGAAGCAATTTATTTTTAGAAGTCCGCGGATTAAACTAAAAGAAAAGAAGAGTATTGAGATCGAGCACGCAGCAACTCACTGTTTCCGAGTTTTCGCTAGACACAAGTTCACACACGCGGTACAGGTATTGGCGCACGTACCAAAAAACGAAATCCATCAAGAGCCTTTATGGCTGCTCATCTATCTGGTGCGAAAATACGAACCCCCAAAAAAGGTCTACCTTCTATCTGGGGATGTATGTGAGAAGGAGAGCGGAGAATGCGTGTAGGTCGTGCGAACATTAGGTCAACGGAAGTACTGACGGCGCGCGATCAGAAGCACGAAAAGCGCGCGGAACGCAGTATCTTTATATTCTCTCCTTTTCTTTATCTCTTTTTTTTTAGTTTCGGGTGTCGCATCTGCCGAAGGATGATTCGTGGCGTGATAAGACAGCGCCGTCCCACGACGACTGCCCAATATTCCTCACTAGCTGATTCGAGGCATTTATTTTCTTGTTGTTCCACAATTTTCACCTCGCGCTCTCCGAGTATGCAATTGGTCGATAGTGAGCCTCCATTTAAAGAAACGTAGGTTTATATTTGTTTCTTTGCGTTGGTATCTCTGGTTTGCTCTCGTAGCAGCTACGCGCTATCGCTGTCCGGTCTGCGGCAGTGAATGGCGGGTAATTACACGACCGATGTCACGAGGCACTTTTAGGGGCGAAGCTCCTTAAGGCGGCACCCGTTCGTCCCTCGTCGTGCTCGTAGTAGTGAGTAACAAGTCTTACCCTTTGACCTCCAAGGTGGTGCCGGTGGGAGATTTCTCCTGTGCGTTGTTGAACAATAAAAATTCGCAGCGTGCGCGTTAACTAAAAGCCGAATTCTTCTGTCTCTGTAGAAGTGTAAGTGTTAGCTAAAAGCCGACTTCTTCTGTCTCTCATTCCCATTAGCAGCCATTGTTTACCTCCAAGGTAGTGCCTGGTGAGATTTCTCCTGTGCGTGATTAAACAATAAAATTTTGTTCAAAACGCCGTTGATTGATGAAATAAACCAACGAAAGACGCCAGATGTTTTGTAAAAACAAAACGAAAGAACGCCAGATGTTTCTAAAGCAAAACGAAAAAGACGCCAGCTGCTTAACGAAAGACGCAAGGTGTTTTCTAAAGCAATGGTTTTCTAAACAATGAAAATTCACAGCGTACATGTAAAATTAAAGTGAGCTGCAAGTCGTCATAACTCATCGAACCTTTAGTATAAACGCGCCCGATCTCACGTCGGTGATGATGTACTGGGCAGAATTCACGGAAGATTCACGGTTTACCGATGAACCTCCGCAGCTTCGCCCACTCATCATCATTCACTCCGTGGATATGCTGTGATTTTTTCAAACTTGTTCCCCTTTTTGAAGTTGTGAGAAAGCTTGCTATATGTAGCGAACAAAAAATAAAATCAAACACGACGGTATAGTGAAAGTCTATATTATTCAAATGACAGACCATTTGCAAAGCGTAGATAAAAAAGAAGCACGTGATCAAAATACCTTTCGTCCCGATTAGTGTTTCTACATACAAGGATCGGTGTTAAGACCAGGAAGCCTGTAAATGCAAACGATCTACACTGTGTTAAAAAGGTCGGGCACTGAGGAACCTATCTGACAATCACATATGATTATTTGAGATACAATGTTCCTTTATCAGCTTCCGTAACAACACTGATGTCATCTTTCACTCCTTTATATCAATGTTGCTGATTATATGCGCTTCTTATTTTCAGAAAGTAAGCATTTTGAAAGCTATTGTGCCGTCTTCTTTTTCACAACAGCTCGATAGTGAATGCTCTAAATTATTAATATGTGAAACATCATCGTATTTTTAACACTCGAGAGTACCAACCCGCGCGGTAAGAGGGATTCTCACAACGCGGTGTCCGTTTGTCTGAGAAAACGACACGATGCTCTATAGCATGGGGGCTCAATTGCCTCAGTGTTAGAGGCGCGGTAGCCGTATGCGCGGATCGGTCATTGTGTGCACATGCGCAAAATTCGTAGCATTTAACTTGCATTCTAGTGTAGCTTGCTTCTAGGGCAGTAATTCTAGTGTGGTTATTCTGAGACCACCTGGCACCCACCCCGATGAAGCCTTTATGCTCTAATAATATAATATTATTGCCGCCATTTTACGGGCCGAAACAACGACAGCCAAAAAGGCATTTCCGGTTTAGATCTTCGGACTAACACGAATTTTTCTTCAATGAGCTTTCTTTCGGATAAATACGTACACATTTTTTATAGCTTTCTGTTACAAACGGGTGGTTGGCTGTGTTTTGTCCTTTCCTCCCCTATCATGCCACCTTGCGGGATTCCGACGAACCGATTTACAATTTCCTCTCAAATGTAGTTAAACCTGGATATAATGAACTTCAATATAACAGAATCCCCGATATAACCAAGTATTTCACTTTTCACAACCTTACGCTCATAGAACACCACGTAGGTATTCCATGAAAAACGCGCTCTAAATAGTAACCTTGAATAAGAGAAATTCAATAAAAGGAAAAAAAAATACGGGCTCACCTTACACTTAGGAAGCGTACATCACCCTCTGGTTGAGATCACGGTGCATTACCTTGAGCTTAGAATTTCTGAGTGCATCCTAAGGCTTCGCAGCAGCTTACGCAAAATTACATTACGGGTAATGAGATTGCCCCTGCTTTCATAGATGAGCTTAAAGCATTAACCTTTGTCTGTTTTTTTGTATCCCATGTGGAGCGGAAGGCTCGCCTTGTCGCAAGCTTGTTTATTTTAGATCTCTGTGCCTTTGGTTTTGTTTTACGTGATGCGACGCATATTTTCTTCAAAATATCAGCCGATTCGTCTTTAGTTATCTCAACTCATACATTTCTGCCTCCGTTTGCACTAACGCGAATGACGAGAAAATACAGCACGGATGAAGTATAGAAATATCTTTGTTTGTAAGAGATGTCATATCGATAATTACGACAATATGATGTTGGTGCCATAAGAGATCACACCAACGTCACATCGTTGCGATTACCGTTTCGACCACACCATTGGTAATATTGTATTGTCATATTATGTTCCTAGCTTAGACTGCGTATCACCAAAGTGCACTAACTGATAGTGTCGTTACTATTGGTTAGTGCACTTTGGCCACTGGCAGTCTTAGCGACATTAAACAGTACCCACATAGTAACACGTTTACCTGATTAAGCATACGTTGAAATTACGAGCTTCCGCTGATGTCGACCTCCCAAGTCGAAACCAGCTGCGTTCATGCATCTTTTGCTATGATCTTCTCCCCCGCAGCACTTTCTAGGGGCAATTAAAGTCTTTATATTGAGAATTACTTTACCTTCGCGATACATAGAGCGATTTGTTCCATTTTCTCGCCAGCGTATTTCATAAAGCAAAAGTATTGCACAACTTATTATTCGTTCAGAAGTGAATCCACGACATATTCCATTACGGTTTCATCTAAGCTAGGATATTTCTACATACCTCATCGTGACTTACAAAGAGAAAAAAGAAACTAGAAAAATTTTTAACCATGTAGAAATATTGGCTCAACATGTGCATTCACTCTAAGACGTATTTCTGAAGTGCAAGTAGATCGCACAATGATTTTCAGTGACGGTGCCTCGAAGGCTCTTGCGTGGGCTGCCACTCCACTAGTCCGTTTGGGGACCTCATTAAAGAAGCGGTGGTCTTAGTACGAAGTAATGCTAAGGGATGATAGCATTTTCTCGAAATTCAAGTGCATTGAAAATGATTGAGCTCATGCTGAAAGCCGAAGGAGCACGTAGACAGGCCAAGGAGCAGTGACCCCCTGAGGAAATAGGAAAAGATGCAATTACGTTAATGACCTCAAGGTTCAAATAAATTCGCTTGACTCAACGGGGATGTTGAGGGACAAGTGCGTTTGCGGTGCCAAACATAAGACGTTAATTCAAAGTAACAACCACCCACGTCGAAGTTTCGACGCAGGCGCAATGCGTGATGTGATAGCGCGGTATCACATAACCTACGCACTCAAGTCATATTTGGCACGATTTGAGTTTAGTGAAATTGCCCTTCAACGGCCCACAGCCAGGGGTAGAAAATGTGGTACTCAAGCAGCCACTCATGAGCAGAGCTGATACCAGCTGAATAAATACCGACTAAACCTCTAGATTGTGGCAGGAGCCGCACAATTTCACATGCGAAAATTCAGAGAGAAAACACGGGGGGATATGTAAACATTTTTTGTATAACAAAATGCTCGCTAGCATAACCACTTCACCGCCTTCATCGCCTTTCCAGGAAGCAAGCTGGAAAACAGGCAAACAGCAACGCTAGCAGTTGGACGTGTTTACTCCAAACACCAGTGGCTAATAAAGACAATAGAAAAGATTGCTTTACTTGTGGCCAGCTAGGTTCTGCCGTACCGCCTTTTTTTTTTTTTGCCTGTATGTAACGAACGTCTACCGGTGCGTCAAGGCAAAAAAAGAAGCGTATTTTTTTTTTTTTTTTTTGCTCAGCATCATAAGCACCTTTTGAAGTTGTGCCACGAAACAATATACATGTCCTTGCCGGACCATAAACAAGCCATAAAATTCGCACCATTTTAAACGCTCGCATTCTACTGCCCTCGCCGCTCTTTGTCTCTGGCACATATGTGCGCCTCGATCCGCGACAAAGCGTTCGCTTTTCTCTTGAGCCCCTGTGAACAAAGCTTTCTTCTAACAAGTCTTCCTGCTGGCGAGTTTGTTATGGCTCACATAAGGCATTCGAAGCGCGAAGGAGGAAAGAAAGAACACGGAGGAAGGATAACACCATACAACACCGTGCACACAGACTTTATATTAGCGGCGTATATATCGGCTGCACGCGTGCGGGTTTGATGGTTGCATGCTTCAGCGTTGTTTCCTAACACAATTTAGGGCACATACGCACTAGTAGTGCGCACACTAAGGAAGCAGCGGAGCTAGTGGCGTTACCCTCCTCTTTTCCCTCTTCCTCAACTCACTTCCCTTTCCCACCCCTTGATATTTTATACTATACAAGACGGCTCCACTAACGTAAAACCTGGGGAGGTGCGAAGCTCCGGTGTTTCCCATAGAGACACGTCTACAGCAATCAGAGGACAGCGCCCTCTCATTGCCACAGGCAGCGTCCAGAGCCCAGCGCCCATCGAAGAAAGTGGCCATCGCAGAAACAGAGCTTTTCCTGAGCCGACGCGTTATTCCGACGCGTTATTCGAAGGTCGCAGGTTCGGTCCCTACCGGCGGCAAGTTATCTTTTCGTGCGCTTACTTTCTTCACATTTATATTCTAATTACTACAAATAACATCACCTGTACTTCCCTTAGCACTATTTTCTCTTAGTTCTCATCAATATTGCTCTACCTGAGTGTAACTTAACCAATCTACATCTTTTATTATTTTCTATAGGGAAGGAAGTGAAATTCCCAATATATGAATACAATTGCGTATGATAAAGAAAGCAGTTTATATTTTCATGCCATACCTTCGATGAACGTGGTTTTAGAGCGAAAGCTGTTATGAGATCATTTCACCGGCCGTTTTTGGCGCCGTAGTTGTCCGCCGCCGCCGCCGCCGCCGCCGCCGGTGTTCGTAACCAGTATCGCTCGAAATAAGAAAAAAAACTAAACAGGAATGGAACGAGGTTCGAACCTGGGCCCTCTCCGTGGGAACCCAGTATTCAACCTCTGAGCCATGCCGGTGCTTGAAACTGCTTTGCAAAAAGGTCCTATACAGGCTTCATGTCGGGAAGGAACCACATTAGCAAATGCAATATAGCGTGGTAGAAGAGTAAAATAAGCACCAAGCGTCGCACAACGTGAATTCTGTAACCAGGCGTCACACAATGCGAATTGCGCAACGAGTAGGTTGTGAAATGCTTCCAACCCATTATAAAGGGCTCGCCATAATTCTCCGTCGTCATCAGGCACAGCATCAACAAAGTGCGCATAATGCCTTACATGCGTTTAGCAGGTACCACGGCTCTCCGTAAAATGACGAAAAATGGCACAGTGCCTGCTGCCCTACTTCTCAAAAATTACAATTATTCAGAGCGCAGTGGGTTCCTCGCAAGTGCACTTGTATTGGTTGCCAAGGAAGCCCATAAGCGCATGATCCATTTCCTCGGGGTCTCAGTAAAATTACAATGATTTATAGCGTAGTGGGTTCCTCGCAAGTGCACTTGTATTGGTTGCCAAGGAAGCCCATAAGCGCATGATCCATCCATTTCCTCGGGGTCTCAGTAAAGTTCTTCCCCCCCCCCCCCCGTCTCTCTCCCACGTCAACGTATGTTATACAGCATGACGGAAGAGGGAAATAGCGATCGGGCGTCACCCAATGCAAATTACATAACTGGCGGGCCGTTTAAAGCTTTCAACCCATTACATAGGGCTGAGCCATAATTCTTCACCGTCATCAGTCGTCGCGTCAACAAAGTGCACATAATGCCTTACAGACATGTAGCTGGTGCTTCGCCTCTCCGCAGAATTTCGAATAATGGCTTAGTAGGTGCTTCCCAACTTCACAAAAATTGTGATTTATGGCGTAGTGGCTACCTTTCTAGTGTACTTGTATTGTAGCCCCAAGAGAGCTTACAACGCCGCTCTTCCAGCTTTCGCTGTGACTGTGCTGCGGTTTCAGCGCAGGCCTGGCGTTTTTTGTCAAGCATGAGATTTCAATGACTGGCAAGAAATGTGTTTCTTATTAATGTCGTTTCAGCTAGTGTTAGTGCATGACATAATTTTTTGTAAAACATGAAAATAACAAAATCGCTCTCCGGAGATGTTTCAATAATTCCCTGTTGGAAAGCTCTTCCTCTGATGTAATCGCATGGGCGGAGCATAGCCGCTTCAAGAGGAAACAAATCAATATTCAAGAGAAACACGTCGCGTCATATAGATACCAACTTGCAGACAATAATCGCACAAAAAACTGCAGAGGGAGCTCGAAAATGGAAGATTTCTTCAAACACGGCTTCTGAAAACTTTTAAGGAACCGCGTATTGAATGTCAATCTTGTCCCCACAGAAGAAAAAAAGAAACGGCAGGAAAGCAGGAGGAAGTAGGAAATGTAATGAAAATGCAATTGATTCGTATAGAGGACCTTGTTGTACACAAAGTTCGTAGCGGTGGGCTGCTTACAGAGACAGAGTGACAGTGGATGAAGCAACAGAGCACAACGAGTTGTGCCGGATTGAATTCAACTTTGCCCTCTCAGCAACAATTGTTTCTTCTTTCGTTTTTTTTTCTTACCGAGTACTTCGCACACTCGAAAGCCTTATCGGGTTTTTGTACGCAGGGTGCGAAAGCCCACACCACAGCAGTCGCCCTCCATTGAATTTTTTTGCATTGTTTCTCTAACGATGTCGCCTGAGTAAAAAGGGCTCGAATTTCTCGGAAGAAAGGGTGATTTATGATCACGAGGCATTTTTTTCTTAGGTTGGCTTAAAATGAAACCTGCAGTTGCCAGGGTATTGTTGCTATTAAATGAAGAATGCATCGATTTATTTATTCATTTCGTGTCGTGGTTAACACATGTGGAGGCTTTCCTTAGCTCCACCAAAAAAAGAATTATCTCGCAAAAAAACTGTGGCAGCTCGCTTAAATTTCGCGATTTAAATAATCACTCCGACAAGAATATTTTTATTTTTTTATTTTTTGGAAAAAAAGCGAGGTCACGCTTTTCGAACTATTTTTAAGTCCGAAAGATGTTTCTGTCTAGAAAACATTACAAGAAAAATGTAAAAGATAATGTGAAAGTTTAACGGCGATTCACGGTAGGCGATTTTGCTGACGATAGGAAGCAGCTTTATTGGAAACCGAAACGAATACGCGCTTGATTTAAATTAGTCATAGCGTGGATGCAACAGCTGAGTCTCTAATTGATGATAATGCAATTATTTGCATTTAATGGGATCTGACTAAATTAGTGCATTTAGCTGGATCATTGCCTTCGCTCACTGTCCCTGTATACGCCACCATCACCTCGATTCATGCTACTCGCCTTGCTCGGCGCAAGACGGTGCACTCCGGACAGCTTTCATTTGATCCCGCAAACTACCAGTCACGGGCCGCAATAGGAAGTTAATGACCTTTACCTTTATATATGTCCCTTTCTCTTTGGTAAACAACTACTGCATGTAACACTGAGAGACCGCAGCTGTTCCTCTTTACGTCATCAAGACTGGGGCAATTTCGTTGAAATGGACTGTAGAACCGTGACCCGCTTAATATAACAGAGCGAAGACAGCAGGCAAGAACATATACATGCTCGCAGCTGATTTACATTATTTGAAATATTCGTGTTCTGCAGAAATTAGGTAAGTATTTATGCATAGGTAAATAAGCGCTTCGAGAACAAAGTAGAATTGATAAAAACAACATAGACATTTATGTTCAGGAGGACCGATGCGGTGCCTTCAGATAATACAGTTCTCAAAACGTTACACTGTCCCTTACGCATTCGCCTAAGAGGACTCGAAAGCGAAAGCCACCTTCTTGTCTCCTTCTCAATCGATTGTATTGATCTCTCCTCCCCCGCCCCCACCTCCCTCGTCACCTATCAAAGCTTCAGGCACTTCACGTGCTTTCGCACTGCCTCCAGGATCCGCCCACCCTTGACCAAGCAACGATGTCGTTTGATT
Organism: Rhipicephalus sanguineus; assembly: GCF_013339695.2. Taxonomy (NCBI): domain Eukaryota; kingdom Metazoa; phylum Arthropoda; class Arachnida; order Ixodida; family Ixodidae; genus Rhipicephalus; species Rhipicephalus sanguineus. Next base: position 101,850,379 of record NC_051180.1, on the reverse strand, counting down.
GCGTCATCGTGTGCCGTTTTGTCACGTATTCACAAGTTTTGGCGATCTGTGACTCCTTCTCAAGCGACACATAGCACTGCTTCGATAAATATTTTTTTCATGAGTTCCTGCGAACTGGGCACGTGTTCATCAAGTTGTGCGCCAGTTAAACGCGCTCATTTTATGGCTCACGAGAAAGTATTCTCCGTACGTTTTGTAGCTTTGAAGAAGCGGACACTGCGAATGATTACCTGCTCATTCGTAATAATGCAACGTTAAACATTTTGCATAATTTATATTCTGAAAAGCAACACAGCCAGTCTTATTTATCGTAAGCAGCACACCTTTTGCCTAATCACTCACTTTCCCATTTATCAGTGTTATAGGTTACCTATGGCCTACCAACCGTAATAAAGCTTTAAAACTTTCAGCGATTAAGGTCGGTAAATCAGGCAAAGATGGTTTGCAATAAAAATCGGTTGACGTAATACAGCCAACAAAGAAAAAGCTTCCTACATGTGCAGCCTCCGTGCAATGTCTGTCCAATAATTTTAACGAGGTGACAGTATCTCCCAAGTTGCTCAAGCAGGAATTTCGAAGTACTCTGGTTGCGGTCAAGTTGTTCTACTTAGCTCTAGAACAGCTCTATAATCAGCACAAGAAACAGACTTTTTCCACGAGTTTCGTCACACTCTTGGTGTGTCCATGGTTCATGGTCCTTTTCCTCCTCTCCTTGCTTTATTACCATTTTTTACTTGAGAGCAAGGGGCTTCTGGCGAAGAGGTACTGGCGTTTCTTCGGATATAAAAAAAGACAAGCGCAAGAACAAACGACACGCGTGGATCTAGCATCCGGCAGCTTTAAAAGTTCTCCTTGTTAGGTATAAGGTTTCCTGCTTATGTGCTCCCCCGCAGTTACGTGCTCGTTTTCAACACTCCGCTTTCAAACGACTATGTTGCTCCGAATCAAAATCAGATTTTGCGCATAAAAGATAAACAAGTTCAAGGAACAGTTCGGACCAGTCAGGTTTTCGATGGGTGCTTTGCTACCACTTGATTTTTTTTTTATTTTTGAACGTTTCGCTTCCTGACCACTTTTTTGAAGAACTCGTTCGCATGGTTTTCCTCCCCCATGCCAAGCAGCACCGGCCCGAGTCACGTTCTTCTCCACATTCCCTCCAGGCGTTCGCGTACTGTTTTCTGTGCCTCAAACAGACACGGGTGAAAAAAAATATATATAATGTCTGAACGCTGAGTGGTTTTGAAGACGGCAGAGCGACCACATTTCGAAGGTTTTTTTGTATGCCGATTCCAGTGACCTCTGCTTTCGAGTGAATACGGCTTTTCTTGATGATACAGAGAGAAAAAAGGTATGATGTTTTTGAAAGAAAACGAGAACACATTTTAAGGAAGCCGCTAACGTAACCTAAGCGGACACAAAGTTTCACATATTTCCGAAGGATTGCTGAGACATGCGTTGCAGAAAAATCGCTTAGCGTCTCTGAGGTGAAGTTTTCGAATCGTAGCTGTCATTTAGGTATACTAGAACAGAAAAAGGTTGTTCATATCGGCAACGACAATTCTCTAATCTTCGTCACAGCTTTAAAAAAAATTAAATTTATTTATTGTGCGTGGCGATGTCTTCCGTCAGAGCAATCAAAAGATCTTCCTAAGTTTTGCGTGATTCAGGAAGTTTAGCGAAACTTGAGATGTAATGTTCACGTAACTGATTTATTATACACTGTCAGAATATGTACACTGCCCGGCGACTGAAACACGATACTCGGACCGCGTGGCTGCTGGCGGTGAGCCTGACGGTGAGGGCGACAGCGTTCAAGACGCAAGGTGACTGCATACGCTAGACAGCCGTTCAGTCTGTGGTTCTTCGTTGCGGTAATCTACAAGGAACTCCGTACATTATACGTGTGGAATCCGCTACGAGAGAATCTTTAATACAATCCGCTTCAAACAGGGGCATGCCACATTTTTTTTTTCTTTTCAAGAATATTTGTCCATATTGCGGGCTTCCGGACAAAAAATTTACAATAGACGGGATGAATATAACAGGTCGAGTATTTAGGGTACCTTGCAAACAAATAGCCAGAAACTTCAAGAACCTTCTTTGATAGCTTGATTGTTTGCACACGTAATCTGATTTCCTGCCTCGTTCTTTAGGTTGCGCGGATGGTTAGGCTGTGACGTTTGTTGAGGCAATTCTCTTTTTTTGTGGTACTAGCAGTGACAAGGAAATAGTGTCGCAGCAGAGGCAAATGCACCCTCTTAATAATGCATGGCAACTGTTTACTAGAGACTGGACTGTGAAAGCCCATGTACGAGAAGTACTGCGCTCACGCATGTAAAAGCTGAAGTGTCTTTGTGTGCCGTTTAAGCATACGGCAATCAAAAGCATTCGCTTTGTGAACATTTTTGTCGGAACGCTTGCAAGGCCACGTGCCCACTGCGGAGCCTCGCTAGTGAAGACGCTGTCATTAACTCAATTACGCGTCATTTGTCCCAATTACGAGAAGACTGTACAACGAATCAATAAAAATCGCAAACCCTTGTTTGCCGAGCTTGATATCGTGCTACTTAACCGTTTCCGCGCCTTGAAGTCTTTTGAATAGCGCTAAGGCCATTGGACTGCGCAGAAGATGAGCCTGAATCTCAGCTAGGCATCACAAAAGTTGCGACACTTCGTTCCGAAACCCGCACTTGCTCACAGAAAATGGATTGATGGAGCGATGGATGGATGCTATTAGCGCACCCTTTGTAACGGGGCGGTAACGTGTGGGCCACCAATCTCAGAATTCTGTATTGTTATTATACGGACGTTTCTCACTTTTGGTTTATCACCGTCGTACTAGAACCGTCGACGGAAGCTGCAAAGCTGATGGCCTTAACTTGTGGCGTTTTGTCCCTCTACTAGGACTTAGTACTGTTCTCGAAGAAAAATCGTTAAATCTCTACTAATTATTTGTTATGTAACTATATTGATTCTCGAAACCGGTACACTAAAGAATGTGCAAGCAACTGAGTATTAGTTGTTCGAGTCTCTGTTGTCTGATGTCGCTACCATCCCTATTGCTGCCACATTATTCTCCGATTACCCGGTGAACCGCGATCACTGACAAGCTTTGTGCCTATGTTTTTTAGGTATAGGTAAAAGGCGTTAGTAACTAGTCCTTGTTTTCTGAAACAAAAAAATAATACCTTTTTAGTGTAGTGGTAGGCCCTTGTTGTTTGCATTACTGTAAATACTACCGAAAGCTCACTACCAGTGGTACTGTGCTGATAATAAGCGTATGCCAAAACATTTTTCGACGCTTTGATGGCAACCTGAAGATTAGTAGAAACAGCCATGTCGTAGTAGAAGAAAACGAGCATGATAAGACAACCACTCGTATAAACTAGTACAGTGCTTTTTACTTTATTTTACTTTATTTGTATGGCAAATAAAATTACATCTGAACCAGCAACCGTGAATATCGAATGGTACAAGCGAGGATTTTATGCGAAAGCTTGTACATAACTGAGCTTAAACAGATGTATCGACAACGAAAAAGAATACACTTTTTTAGAAAGCCAACCACGAATAAGAAATCATGAAAGATAACAGCTTCGAAGTATTTAAAAAAATGTCAATGGTACAGGGCAGGTGAACATGACGTAATTGGGCAGATAAGGTATGGTGCACGATTTCTTCAAGCATGGTCGGAGAAGCTCCACTGAGAAATGGACCAGATGCAAGACCGTGGGACACAAAGCCCTTCAAACAATTAACAGCAACCGCCGGAGGCAATACGTAGCGAAGAAGTGTATAAAATTGTTGATATCTCTTATCAACATTTCACAAGTAGTGTATTAGGATTTAAACAAATAACCTAACAACAGGGTTTTCTCAAAAGAACTACCAATGGAGAAGAGCCCAAATAAGGCCCAGTTGGTACATGATGCTTGAATAAAAGCCAGCAAATTCACGGCACATGAGAAAGAAGCAGACGCACACAACGTTGGAACTAACACAGTTGTTCGTTCCAGGCTGGAACTAACAAGTTCCAGAGTTGTGCGCGTCTCTTTCTTTCTCATGTCCCGTGAATTTGTTAGCTTTTCTTCAAGTAACTTCCAATCAATTCGAGTTTATGTCGATCGGTTTCCCAAACCGATCCACGTACCAAAGATCTTTTTCGGCCTTGAAGAAAATTACTTCACAAAAAATTCCGAAGAATACAGTGATATGCTGCAGAACCAGTGTCTTGGATATTGAACTGCAGTGCCACTGTGCTGTGACTATGCGTCATCTATTCAGCGTACATGTTTCGGAGCTCCGGAGCAATGGTGTATGGGTGTTTCCACACATCTACGCCCGCTCATGTTTGCTGTAGAAATAACCCGGAAATAAGAAATAGCTTCAGTCTTATCGAAAGACGCAGGTGGTGCGCCTTGTAGCTATATCTCTGTTATAAAAGCAAGATTTTTCTTCCTGCATGTTGGTATTTTGAAAGTACTTGACATATTGCTGGTTCGTCTGTTTTGCCAACTACGCCACTCGTATATAGAGATGCCTTGTCGATAGCAGGAATTTTTGAAGTGTTGGGGAGAAGAGTGGGCGTTTCAGAAATGTGGTCCTCGCAGACTTCTTCCTGTTCACAAAGTTCAAGAGAAGCCTGAAAGGTGACCGTTTCGGCAGTGTTCTCGCCATCCATTGGACTGTCACAGAGTCTCTGAAAGAGCTTACGGCAGCTGACTTTCAGGGAGCCCTTTCAGCATGGATATGGTGTTAAAAAGGTGTATCGACGCCTAAAGAGACTGTTTTGAAGCATTTTTACGAAATGTACTGATCGGACCAAAAACTTCTGTTTACCTGACCCAGTCTCACTACTTTACGGACAGACCCTGCAAGTCTCTTCCAACATATGCGCATGTAATGTCCTAAATGCAAGAGTGTGAGAAACGGTCTTTTTGTGGGGTACTGCCTTTTATACCGTATTCCACTCACCCCTATGTGAGACCAATTTATGGGCACTCCTACTATCGTTTGTGGCACTCGACCAGCCGAAGCACTTAGAGGTTCTTTTTTATTATTTTCTTCAGGTCACCACGGCTATGTGTCTTTTTAGGCTCAGAATCGCTCATTTAGACGCCTGCCGAAACATCAGCGAGTTCTTATGTTCCGTGTACGGTGTTGAAACACCTTAGGCTTCTGACCCTTTCAATAAAACCGTCTAATATATTGCATTGTTTCGTCAGGAACTCCGTTTGACTGAGAGACGCCGAAGTGTAGACGCTGTGTAAAGAGCGCTAAATGTCGCATGAAGACATAATTACGAAGTTGGACGTACCATCAAGCTTGTTCCCAAATGTAGGAGTTGTTGCAGTTCTTTCTAGGCATTTGTTGAGTTCTCATTGACATTTTATTAAGGAGAACCAACACGTGCTGACTGAAAATACGTTGAAGGTCCCTACTCCACGCTACGTTAGCCTGGAGCTGGCACTTATAGCAGAGCAACGATGCTTAATAGAGTGGAAAGCCTGCTCCTGCGAAGTTTGCAGATGGATGAGTCAAACTTCTTGCCGTAGTTGCGTAAACCAGGGGTCGGCAACCTGCGGCCCGCAAGGCAGTATTATGCGGCACTCGGCACGACGGTAGAACCACCCCCCGTCCCCTTGTCTCTTCCTATCTGAAGGCTGAGATGGCAGTTTTGACTTCAAATGGTGTTAGATATAGGCACAAAGAAAAATGACTTCCAATGGGCATGGTTCCCCATGTTCACACTTAGCCAGCTAACGCGTTCACTTCATTTCTCTGCACATGTCCAAAAAAAAAAAAAAAAAAAAAACACCAGGCCTGCGCGGAAAGCGCAGCGCAGTCACAGCGAAAGCTGGAAGAGCGGCATTTCTAGAGCCCGTTGTAAACTCTCTTGACGCCCGGTCGCTATTTCACTCTCCCATCATGCAATATAACATACGTTGACGTGAGAAAGAGAGACAGACAGAAGAGGGAAGAACTTTATTGAGACCCTGAGGAAATGGATGATGGGCTTATGGGCTTCCTTGGCAACCAATGCAAGTGCACTTGCGAGGAACCCACTACGCTATAACTCATCATAATTTCTGTGAAGTAGGGAAACAGCCACTATGCCATTTTTCGTCATTCAAAGGAGAGCCGTGGTGCCCGCTAATAACATGTAAGGCATTATGCGCTTTGTTGGTGCTGTGCCTGATGACGATGAATAATTATTGCAGAGCCCCTTGTAATGGGTTGGAAGCATCCAACAGCCCACTCGTTGCGCAATTCGTATTGTGTGACGCCTGGTTACAGAATTCGCGTTGTGTGGTGCATGGTTCTTATTTCACTCTTCTACCACACTAAATTACATATGTTAATGTGGTTCCTTCTGGACATGAAGCCTGTATAGCGTCTTCTTGCAAGGCAGTTCCAAGCACCGGCATGTCTCTGAGGTACAACATTGGGCTCCCACGTAGAGGGCCCAGGTTCGAACCCCGTTCCATTCGGGAAATTTTTTCTTATTTCGTTTTTTTTTTCTTATTTCGAGCGATAGTGGTTACGGACAACGGCGGCGGCGGCGGACAGCTACGGCGCCAAAAACGGCCGTTGAAATTATCTCATAACAGCTTTCGCTGTAAAAGGGGAAGAGAGATTCCTTGTGAAAATACTAGGTCGGGGAGGGAGCTTCATCCAAGAAGAGGGATCTTTGTGTTTGGCGTGCTTGCAGATGTTAAGGCTTTTGAGCTGAAACTTAACCTTTTCCAACAGCAGGCTAGTGAGTCTAATCGTTGTCACGTCCCTTTCTGCAGAAGCTTTGTCGGAGATACGAGCACACCACTTCCCATAGAAAAACTAAAAACTCTGTCAAATATTACGGGATTTGAAGACAAAGTTCGATGTTAGGTTATCTGTTTTAAAAAAATATTCGAGTATTATCTGATTTTTTCAGGAGGCTTTTCAGGTGGAGATAAGTACCAGTTGAAACCAGCTGATGTGCAGACAGACGAGAAGCTCAAAGACGCATTTGATGGGAAAGACACTGCGGAGTTTTACTATGGCCTCATAGACCTAAAGTCTTCTAGTTTTAGAAAACTGCGGCATCCTTGATAACAGTGTTGGGCAGTAAATACGTCTGCAAACGGACTTTCTCTAGGATGGAGTTCATCGAACCAAATTTGCGTTCACGACTAACTGGTAAACACCTCTAAAACTTTCTGCGTCTGTCGGTGAGCAACCTTCATGCCGATATTTCCGAGATGGCTAATAATGTTCTGTACCAAAATTCGCTTTGAAAGGCTGTTTTTGTTTTGTCCTTGTAACATCCGTTTGTAAATTTCAAGCTTGTGACATGCGTGCTGAAAATTATTATGTTCTCAATTCCAGTTTCAAACATTATTGTCAATCCACAGGTTTATTTCTTTGCCTGCAAAGCACACGCCTTACCCCGCGCAGGTTGATGTGTATACTTCATGCAACTTGGCCCTCCACCTGGAAAGGCTGCTGACCCCTGGCGTATGCGACTCGGGATTGTTAGGTCCTTTCACGCGTGGAGCATTATGACCTCGACATGAGAAGCAAGATTGCAAAAAACAGCGCGCGTATTTGACCTCATTGAAAACAGAATCATCTCTACCAACTCTTGCACTTCGTCGCCGCATTGCTACATTAGCCCTGTTCCACAAGTTCTATTACAGCTCACGTGACCGCCCAGACTTTATCACCCCTCCAGCCCGCATATCTCATCGTACCGGTCATGCCTTGCAAGTCACCAGACCACGCAGCCACACCACGACATTTTCTGGCTCCTTCTTCCCACGTGCATCTGCTGAACGGAACGACCTTTCCCACAGTATTGCCGCCACTACCTGCCCGACTTTATTCCTGCTAAATGTAACACATCACCTGTCGCGCAATTAACATATGTGGTTATTTGTACAATTTAGATATATATCCACCCCTTATGTAACACCCCCAAGAGGGGTCTTTAAGTATATAAAATGAAATGAAAGGAAATGACCTGACAGAAAACAAAGCGCACCTCGAGAAACGGCTAAACCCATTGAATTCGGTTGAATTTATTTGTGCCACAATAATTAATAGAGGCCGCTTTTCATATAACTCAAATCTACAATCAGTTCTTCGCATGAAGAATTTCAGTTCTCCCATTTGACATAACCTCCGAACTCAAATTATTAATTTACCTTTCTTAATTACTGTCCCAAATGATCTCTAATCATCTTAGGATGTCTGCCGCTACAGAAGTAACTCTGAAGGCAGCGAGTAAATATCGCATTTTGCGTATTTTTGAGGACTCTGGAGACATTTCTTAAAACACACGGTATGTATCCACGGTGAGTATGCGTCGCTGCATTAAGAAAAAACAGCACATTTGTCGTCGACAGTCCGGACTCGCAATACCTGCATGGTAAGGGCTTGCAATGCGGATGTCGGATGTATAAGAAACCGGAAGTCGGTAGGCGCGGAGATCCGCGAAAATACACACGGATGTTGGATACATGTTACGGATGCTGCGAAGAGCTGGAGAACATGACAGGATAATCCGACTGGGCAGGGTGCCGTCTTCTGTTGGTATATCCGGTAATGCGGTGGGCAGATAAGCTTGAAATAACGGCGGCTCATTACACATTAGTAAATATAAAAGCACCTATCAAAGGTGGTTCCTACAGAGGTCAGACAGTGTTAAGTCATAGTAGCAGGAAGAATGAGAATCAAGGATACACAATCAGCTGCAGATTACTAAACCTACTGCAGACGAATCAAAGTCGATTCGCCATCGAAAACGCTTTATTGAATTGGTCCTATGTCGCTTTCGGACAGAACATGCACATTTGGCTCACAAATTTTTACGCAGAGGAGAAGAAAAACTGGAGTGTGAAGAATGAAAAAAACTCGTTCTGTGAATCATATTTAGATATTATGAGCAGCATTCGAAAATAGAGAGAACCTTCTTCATCAAGTATAGAAAACACTAAAGCCTCTCTATTCACACTTACTATTATTACAACATGTCATAATCTCCCTAAAAAGCGTTTGTTAGGCTGGTTTCTAGAGACCACCAGTCTTCTGAACGAACTCTAAAAGCAAGTATTGTTCGTATCAATTCTTTCACTTGACATTTTCGCTGAACATTACCTTGTGTCTGGTGCATGATAGCCTCTGTTGCTCTTATCTTCCGCCATAAAATTAAACATAACTAAATAACTAATACGCTCTGCACAGTATGTGCCGTAAGTGATAAGGATAAGGAAAAGGAGTCTATGACCGTAGTCTGTCGGATTTACATCGAATTCACTTGGCCTGGGATAATAACTAGACGCCGGACGAAAGCCGGAAGTACCGAACAACGGAATGTAGCGGCCCGTGCACCAGTACCAATAATCCGTTCTGGGCTTGTCGTTGCCTTCCATTCACTGGGTACGTGTGTCCACACAGCAGACGGGTGTGGTCGTACTTGCCAGATATTGCCAGCCTCGACTCTTCCTGTTGACTACAAAGAGGATAATTCTTACTGGCTTCATATGATTTTGTTAGCTTCCGCAATTAGGACACACAGTTGTTTCACGTCAGCATGAAGTTTTGTTTGTGTAGAGTTTGAGAGGTTGTCCTTATGGGAAGCCGACTCGTTGCACCCGACAGCAGGCTGGCTTAATTAGTATGCACGCCAAGTAGCGCTATCGCACTTATTAATTATACGTTGTTGAAAAGCCGTGCGCATAATCTTCGTCGGCGGTCCTTATATGCGTGTTGTTATCAAATTTTATTATTAATTGGTCTAAGTCTAACGAATGAAGCAAAGAAATTATTTTCAGAAATAATGGAAGCTCTCAGAGAGATATGAATGCACATGTGGTGTCACATTTGCAATAAAACTTTTTTACTTGATTCGTTTCAGGTGCCGGAAGCACTACCGGCCGGAGTGGTTTTGACTGACAACGGATACACGTGAGTTGATCTTTTCTCAACATCATTTATAACTGTCTTAAAGTTTGTGGTATTTGGGTTCCTGGAAAAACAATTTTTTCTATACAACATCGAGAGACCTGCAAAAAACAGTTTACGGACGAGAGAGGAGCCAAGAGCTGATTACTTGGTAATTATCGACAACATACACCTTGAAATAACTATAGCACAAGTAAGCTTCCGTGTAAAATTGATCACGTATGGTTCCCTAAATTAGAAAAATGGGTCGAATGGCTATAGGTGTAAAGAAGTGGAATACAGGGACTTGTCAGGCCGCAAATGTGCAGATTTTGTACCGTTATCCTCGATATAAAAGAGGTCAATATAGGTCTTTTAGTACCGCGGTGGTAAACTAAACCAAATCTCATTGTCTTAAGAATACTGTGTGATATAGTTACGTCACGTTATGAGGTCAGAAGATGTCCCTGCGTAGCATGAACTCTCCCGTTGCTAAACATGGGTAAATATTGACCATTGGTAAGTGGTTTCGTCGTTTAGTGGCAATGGAAGAAAGGGCGGCAATTCGCCCTAGCTGTTGATACAAAGTGTTGCCCATGCGGAATAAATAGGGTGTTCTTTGAAGAAATTTTGTGGAAAATGGCAGGAGGCCATATCATCTCCTCTCAGCGCGTTAATGGAACAACGGTTGGGGCAGAAAAAAAAAAGGACATAGATACAGAAATAACGCAAAGCCAGTTTACGCCTTGTTGCACCAAAGTTAGGCGTAGATGTAAAAAGCGTATATACACTGACATTTTAGACGCGTGGGTAAAAGCGAAAAAACAAGATATTCACAATAGTTTAAGGCGCCTCATTGTTCGTTTCCTTCGCTAGAACACGTCGCATAAATAACCTTGTTATACGACGGCCCGGGGGACAGTGCAGCGTTGAGCGTAATTGATCGGCTGTCCGCAGCATCGGTCCCCTGCCGACGAGGGATGAATTTATTATCATCGTGTTATACTCAGCTCAGCAGCAGCAGCTACCTACGGGCGCAGCAGTATGGTGACCCCCGTGTCGACACGAACGTTACCTAGGTACCGCGCTAAAACTTCGTTACACAGGTGTGCTCACATCCCTAAGCGCTGCCCGGACGCTTTTGAATAAGCGAGCAAAAGTCAGTGAAGCGACGTTGACAGCGTATTGATGAGACCCCATTCATCACATCTTACTCGCATCACCCCCAAACCAAAGATTATCTACCTGTATTCATTTTTTGCTTGTTATATTTAAGTTACTGCATGAGCGCAGCGGTAAGTTTCCTGGACGGCAGAACCGTCAACTGGTTCAGGCACGCTGCCACGTTTAACTAATGCCGGCCATATTTTGCTCGTGGTACCATAATCAATTTGTCTCTGAGCAGTATTCATGATTTAACTACAAGCAGAGGCGTACGTGCAATGAGAGGGGAGGGAGGGGCTCTCGCTCCCCCCCCCCCCCCCGTTATTTTGTGTATGCACTCATCGTAAAGGTCTCAGAGCCTCAGTAGGAGGGGGCTTGGAAGAGGGGGGGGGGAGCAGCACTGCGCTGAAACTTCACCCACTTCGCCCCCCTAATTCAGAACGCAGCGCACGCCTATAAGTACTAGTAAATGGAAACTGCCTGGATTATAACATACGACGGTGTTTAAAGGGCCCCTCACCAGGCCATATGGCAAATTTTAGTTAGACGGTGGAAGTTGTTGTGTGCCGAATGAAGAGCAGTATGCCGCAAGGATTTTTCAAAGCGGTTCATTACGAGCTGAGAAAAACAATAATTTGTAGCGGCGCGAAACCATGATGCGAGGAGGCGAGTTTAAAACCCTTGCCACTCGCCTCGTGTAGCCTTAGCAAGCCAAATCCCTTCCCTGCCCTCTTCACTTGACATATACGCATGAACACGTCATGCGCATGCATGGTCACGTGCGCATGACGTGCCCGAGCCAGCCCGAGCACGCGAGCGGCGTTGCACGTCCGCTACCTTTTTTTTTATGTAGCGACCGTGGGCGTTTTGTCGGCGTTCTCTGTGCTGCCTGTTTCTGCGGGACGGGCATGAAAGCTGAGACATTTGTACGGGCACAAGAGTGGAGGTATCATGAGCCAGTGCCGCATTAAAGTTTACTTGGACGCAGTAGAATAAATGAGCATGAGTGTCGAACGCGCCAGAACATTACTTTCGTTTCCAAGGCTGGCGTCTGCTCTATGCGCTAACCGCGGGGACACGAACGCATGGGAAAGGGAGGCACATTAGCCCCGCATCTCGCTGCAATTCAGGAAAAAAAATGGAAAAGACGCACAGATTCCCTTTGTGTGTCCCATTATTTTTCTCAACTTTTATTAATCTATTCAAGCAACAAATTACACAAATTACACAAACTACACATAATTATCGCAGTGTCACGTTCTACTGTTGGCGACGTCAGAGCACAGTTGTCTACGTAGAGGAGCGACGTCACAGCACTACCATCTACGTACGGCCATTTTCTCATGTACGTCATCCCCTCATTCTCTAAAGCGCGCGCCCGCGAGAGGAAGGGCAAGCAGCGTTCACCTTGAAATTTGACCCATTTCCGCGGCGCGTAGCGTTGCAAATTTTGGCAGACGTGATTGTGAACGCCCAGTGTATGCATTGCGCTCGTTAGCTCAAAAATGTCAAACCTGGTGAGGGGCCCTTTAAAGGATAACAGTGCATGTATAAGCACGGTTTAACAGGATGAAACCTTCGTATTGTTGATTTTTCCTACCTAAACTTCATACAGCAACAAATACAAATACACAACAGAGATACACTAAGACAAGCAGGCGCCCCTTGTGTGTTTTCACGAACCATTACTGCGTCCTTTTATATGTCATGCTGTCAGCAGTTTAAACTTGGTTTACTTCCCGAATGTAGGAGCTGTCGAAATTGTAGAAGTTCCTGAACGATGGCCGACATCGTTCACAGATCAATAGGAAAACATAATTTCTGTGTGTGTCACTATATACAAAAGTTCATAGTGACACAAGTCACCAGTTCTGACAGCCACCACCATATACCCCTGACTGCCTTGACTCAGCCATAGTTGAGTACTTGCCCATACAAACCATGGGAATAGTATAATTTGCAGTGTATATTTGTGGACCACCTTTACAAAAATGTATGTAGACGGTCTATAGACTGTCTAAAACCATGTTTCAACAGTCTACAGATTGTCTAATTTCATTTTGGTAAGGGCAGGAAACAAACATTTCATTTGCCTACCAATCGTAATGATGTCAACTTTCATACAGTGGCGTCCCTCGGCTCCAATACTCCACAGATTGTAGCGAAGGAGACAGGTGACCCAATGAGAAAAATAGCTTGAGTGGTAAAAGGCACAAAGAGCTGGTTTACAGAAGAGAGTGCCCTGGAGGCTACTAAAATGCTCTGAAAACTTTTCTCACGTCTCTTGGTGCCGTGGTAGAACGCCGTCTTTCCCTTTGCTCCGTCTCAAACAGCGGCATGCCGCTGCCGCGGCGTACGTTGAGTCGGTAAATGAAAAGAGAACAGTGTGTTTCTCTGCTGTACACGCGACAATGCAGTGAGGCCTAATTACATTCCCTAGCTGTAACCGTGCACCAGTTGCGCCCCGTTCTTGCTGCTGCGGGCATCATTAGACGCTCGAGTGCCGGCGCCTACCACCACTAACCTTCGTTGTCATCTCTTCTCGAGTTCTTCCCGATCACGTGTCGTTTCGGTGCACTTTTATTGCGATAGCAATTATATAGACAGTCTCGGCTGGATTTTGCCGTCGCCGTCGCCGTCGCCGCCGTCATGCACCGTATATGTATAAGTATGTATATATATATAAAAGCCCCAAAGAAAAATAATTCAGAAAAATGCTTCCGAAGCGCGGAATCGAACCGGGGATCTCTTCCTCTACAGCGAGTGGCGCTAGCCACTACGCCACGAAACGCACATCCTCCACGTAGGTAACGGCGAGCGTTATATACATACCCTTTACCGCTGGACGGACTCAGAGACGGCTTCGCTTATAAGCGTTTCTTCATTACCAGCGAGATGGCGTCAGGAGCGCGACAGGCGCATTTAAAAGTCGTCGGCGAGCTCGCTCGCTTCTTCTTATACTTGCGCAGGGAGAACCTTGCCCTTCCGCTGTCTGCTCGCGCGGTTTTCTTGTGCTGAGGGGAAGAGGGATGTTTCACTCTTTCACCGTGATGTCCGCGCTCATGTTACGGAGCGTACGAAAGCCACTCGAGCTCAAGGGACGCCGCTAAACGAACAAACAGAAGATGAGCGCCAACTATCAAGTGTCACAGCTCGACACTTGAAGCACGCTAGTTTCTTTCGCTGCTTCGGCCCCCTTTGCAACAGGAGCGCTGTTCAAACTGAGAGTATCTATTGGCGAGCCTCACTTCATATAGCATTGGTTTCTTGCTATCGCACTCATTGCTTCGGCCTTGCGGCGAAACTGTGACTTTTTTTTTTTCGTTGTTCTCGATGCGCTTGCAGTTCTAATAAAGGGAGTCTTTGTCGTACATATTTGCTCTTATACTTAAACAAATCGTACGGCCTCTATATTTGTGCCCGTTTTTCACGAGTGCGATAGCTTTTAAACCCAAAGAATTTAGGAGCCCTTGTTTTGTCGGGAAAATGGGGGCAAAAGTCGCTTGGCGTGCGCATGCCTGAAGTACTGCATTTTATTCTTTCTTCATTTTTTCTTCCTGTCTATCGTGCTGCGCAATGCTCCCTCCCAACTGTTCCCTTCATCCATACCGGGAATGGGACCTTCATCCGCGTGTTAAGCAGCGCAACACTTCAGTTGCTGCAGGCAACAACAACGACCATGCTATCACGTCCAGGCAACAGTAAAATGTGGCAACGGGAAGTGACAAGTGGCCTCCATAAAAGATCATATTGCCATATCAGGAACGGCTGATCACTCACAAGCCCACGATCTAGAGGGCATCAACTATTGGAAAACGATGCATACAAACACGCATGGGACCGGCGCACCTTTGAGATCCGTATTTCTGTACGCTCGTCGGCGCTGGATTTTTCGCGTACGACGCCGAAACCTGTGAGTTATGAAAGCTCTGCTTAAAAATTAAGGCAGCTTCGTACTAGTGGTGTCAAGCCTGAAGGAAGGGTGGAGCTGAGCGGCCTTCTTTCTTTCTCTCTTTCTACCGCTCTTTCTTTCTTTCTTTCTTTCTTTCTTTCTTTCTTTCTTTCTTTCTTTCTTTCTTTCTTTCTTTCTTTCTTTCTTTCTTTCTTTCTTTCTTTCTTTCTTTCTTTCCCTCTCTATTTGTTTATTTATTTTCCTTCCTGCATTTATCTCTCTTCCTCTTTCTTTCCATCTCTCTCTCTCTATGTGTTTCTCTACCTTTTTGCTCGTTCTCATTCTGCGTATCCTATGATTTACTCTCTCCTCTACTCCTCCCCCTCACTTCCCCTTCCCTGCCCCTTGGTATACTATACTATAAAACACTCTGCTCTACTAGCATGCCTGTATAGGCGTGTGATTAGGACGCTCGCCTTCGGATCGTGGGTACGAGGGTTCGAATCCCGCCTCGCTATTAATCTTCTGTTTCTCTTGCTTTCCCTCTCTCTTTCTTCACTCGTTCTCTCGCACATCAGAGTTAGTGCATCGCACACTGGAGAAATTGGCGCTCGTGTTCTGGGAGCGAAGCTGAAGATGAAGAAGAAGACGAAGAGAGCGCGTGCCGGTTCGTGATGATGATCATTTCTGTTCACGTGTCACGGACGAACGGCGAGCTTAAACAGCTCGGCTGTTAAAAAGTCACGAGTTCTTAGCCTAATTATCGCCTTGCGTTAAGTGGTGCTCAAAAATATGGAGGTCGAGCTACGTGCAGATGTGCGCAGAAGCGGCGATGACAGTACAATAACGCTCTTATACGTTTCCAGCCATAAAATGCAGCTAAAACTCATAATGCATAGGCAGTGGTTATTTTGTCTGTGAGTTTTCAATTGCTGAAACATTTGAGAGGCTGTAGAGCACTGTGCATTGCGCGTAACGTTTGTACTGTGAGCAGGAATTGTCCTGCCCTTACGAAACTCAACATAGAATACCATTGTACTTGAACTCTCAAAGATCTTACAATGAAGAAAGAATTGTTCAAGACTTGTAGCTGCTACAAGCTATCTAAGCATATATAAAAAAATATTTATTTTCTTGTTTTGCATTGTAGAGTTTAGTGCGGATAGTGAGACCCATTTATCAGCTCAGCTCCTCAATATGTGCGCCTCTT
The DNA here is from genome assembly GCF_013339695.2 of Rhipicephalus sanguineus. Classification (NCBI taxonomy): domain Eukaryota; kingdom Metazoa; phylum Arthropoda; class Arachnida; order Ixodida; family Ixodidae; genus Rhipicephalus; species Rhipicephalus sanguineus. The sequence goes on along the minus strand of NC_051180.1, from coordinate 101,834,189 downwards.
GTTCCACAATATTTCACTGAGTGCTGGCGACCTAACTAAAGGAGAGCCATTCCTCATTGTGATTGAGTCAAGCACCTGTGATTTGGTATAACCTCAAGTGCTTGCATGCGTTGGTCGCGCGTTTTATAAGTGGTGGAAAGAATAGTTTTGTTTGCACACTTGTATAACAGCGCACCAATGGCGCCGCTAAAAATTGTGGCAGAATAGTGACGACTTCGTAGTAAAACACTTCCTTACTTTCTGCAGAAACTTAAACGGTAAAATTGCGCATGAAATTTATTTTTTATTTATTATTTGATAGAAAACACAAACTCTACTACAAATACACAAGCATTAGTGCAGTGCCACGCAGCCACTTCCTCGCGATGTTTCATGGCAATGCAATTAATAGAGTAGAGCCCACTAGTTAAACTGCATCACAAGAGTAGGTCGGGCGACTTTGTGGTAATTCATATTGCCACGCCCACTTCTTGTCTTGTTTTGATGTATTCAGGTTTGACCGGCAGGGACGGTTATCAACGCTCGACGCTGTCCGCGAAGCATTGTTCGAGAAGCTTCACGTCTATAGTAGATCGTTCTGTTAAGATTGCGCCCCGCACGCGAATGCTCCAGCTTTGTCTAGAGATAACGCCGCCACCAGCGATATTGCTGGAAAGTTCGATACCGCCTGTATAAAAGCCGACGCGATTGACCGCTTGTCAGTTGATCGACGGACGACGCCCTGTTCGCCGCTATCTTTGTACAGCGTGTATTGCTGTAGTACTAGTTCTCATTTTCCGGCCACATGTTCGGCCAAATAAACAGTTTCATCTTGCAAACGCCGACTGCTGTCTTCGTCGACGTCACGACCACGTGACATCTGGTGGAGGTGCTGCTTCTTCCATGATCCGGACGCCCCCGCGAAGCGCTGACCCAAGCCCAAGCCGCGAGGAGGACGACAGCAAAGAAAACCCGGACCGTCGAACAAGCCGCAGGCAGAAGGGACTGCAGCCAGAGCACGGGCTCCTTCCCGAACAAACCAGGCAGCCCAAGGTCCCAACACCCACCGCAGCGACGATGACCGACCCCGTGCAGCCTGCGCCGATCCTACTCCGGCAGCCCAAGGAGCCGCCAACCTTCCGCGGGTCGTCATTCGAAGACCCGGACACCTGGCTCGAGACTTTCGAAAGGGTCTCAACATTTAACAACTGGGACTCCGAGGACAAGCTGCGTCACGTTTACTTTTACCTTGAAGACGCAGCAAGGACCTGGTTCGAGAATCGGGAGTCCACTCTTCGAACTTGGGACGCCTTTCGCAGCGCTTTCCTGCAGACGTTTGCAAGCGTCGTCAGAAAAGAAAGGGCCGCAGCCTTGCTAGAGACGCGGGTCCAACTTCCAAATGAAAGTGTTGCCATCTTTGGAGAGGAAATGACCAGACTGTTCCGACACGCCGACCCAGCCATGCCCGAGGACAAGAAAGTCCGCCTGCTCATGCGAGGGGTAAAACAAGAGCTCTTCGCTGGGCTAATGCGGAACCCACCGTCGACAGTCCAAGAATTCATCTCAGAGGCGACGACGATTGAGAAGACGTTGGAAATGCGCAACCGGCAGTATTATCGCCGATCGATTCAAGACAACCCAGCTGTTCATGCTGTCGGCTCCGACGACCTGCGCGAAACGATCCGAGCGATCGTGCGGGAAGAACTACGCAAGCTCTTACCCTCACCACAGCCTGAAGTTGCGTCGATCGCTGACATCGTCCGAGAGGAAATACAGCAGTCTCTGGGCACCCCCGAGTCAGCGCAGCCACAGCCGCAAGCAGTGAGCTATGCCGCTGCAGCCCGACGCAACGCCCCCCCTCCTCGCCCACGTCAAGACGCCGCGCCACCCCAGCAGTTCCGCCGCCAGGCGCCACCGCCGCCGCCACCGACGTCATACCGCCCGCCAGCCGGCCAGCTATACACGCCGAGAAAGACCGACGTTTGGCGCACCCCCGACCACCGCCCACTCTGCTACCATTGCGGGGAAGCTGGCCACACTTACCGCCGCTGCCAGTACAGACAGATGGGACTGCGTGGGTTCGCCATCGACGCGCCGCGTCCACAGCGAGGGGAAAGACCACACGACATCGCCGACTACCTCGCGGGAACGCAATGGACGCCCCGACAACCTTCCCGTTCGCCGTCGCCAGGCCGCTACGTCTCCCCCCAACGCCGACCATACACTGGCCCATCGCGAGGCCGGTCACCTAGCCCGTATCCGGAAAACTAAGAGCAGCAACCGATGGAGGTGCGGTTGCTGTACGACGAAATACCGAAGATCCTCCGCCGCCGACGACAACGCCGCAACGACATCTAAAGAACACGCCGCAAGCCGAACGAAGCCCTGACGTCGAAACTTCACGGCCCGAAGAAGACCTCACGACACAACGACGAAGCAGCGGGACAAACCGACGTAGCCGTGATCCGACGCCGCGACCAAATCGAAACGGTAGGCGACGAACGAGTGACCTCGACGTTCTCATCGACGGCCACAATGTCACCGCTCTCGTCGATACTGGAGCCGACTATTCTGTCATCAGTGGACCGTTCGCGACGAAGCTGAAGAAAGTCAAGACCGCCTGGGAAGGCCCCGAAATCCGCACAGCGGGAGGTCACCTAGTAACGCCGGCAGGAATCTGCACAGCGAGGGTCTCCATCAACAACCGGATTTATCCCGCAAGCTTCGTAGTCCTTCAGCATTGCTCCCGAGATGTCATCCTTGGTATGGACTTCTTAGGCCTTCATGGTGCAGTCATCGACCTCAGATCGAAGTCGATAACACTATCTACAGAAAAAGCATTACCGCGGTACACGCCGCCAGGGAAGCATGCCTTGAATGTGCTGGAAGACCAAGTCACCATTCCCCCTCGCTCCAGCGTCATTGTTTCCGTCGGCTCTCAGAAAGTAGCAGACCTGGAAGGCGTCATTGAAGGCGACCAGCACCAGTTGATTAACCGCGAGATTTGCGTCGCAAGAGGAATAGCAGAGTTGCGGGGAGGCAAAGCAACAGTGATGCTCACAAATTTTAGCAACGAGTATAAGCACGTAAACAAAGGCACGACAGTCGCCTACATCGAAGAAATCACGGCTACGTCGATGGCTTTCGCCATCGCCGATTCTTCCGAGCCAACACCGACGAACCAAGCTTCTCAACCAGTTTTCGACGTTAATCCTAGCCTTCCGAAGCATAAACAAGAACAGCTCAAAACCCTGCTCTTGAAATACAGGGACTGCTTTTCGTCATCGTCAAGAATCCGCCAGACCCCAGTCGCAAAACATCGCATCATAACAGAGGAAAATGCCAGGCCACTCCGGCAGAGCCCGTACAGAGTTTCAACGCGAGAACGCGAATCCATAAAGAAACAAGTCGACGAAATGCTACGCGACGACATCATCCAGCCGTCGAAGAGTCCATGGGCGTCACCCGTGGTGTTAGTGAAGAAGAAAGACGGAACCCTACGCTTCTGCGTCGATTATCGCCGCCTGAACAAAATCACGAAGAAGGACGTCTACCCTCTCCCACGGATAGACGACACCCTGGATCGACTCTACAACGCGAGGTACTTTTCGTCGATGGACCTCAAGACCGGCTATTGGCAAATCGAAGTCGACGAGAGAGACCGAGAGAAGACTGCCTTTATAACACCAGACGGCCTCTTCGAGTTCAAGGTTATGCCCTTTGGTCTTTGCTCGGCACCTGCGACGTTCCAGCGCGTTATGGACACCGTGCTGGCTGGATTGAAGTGGCAGACTTGCCTTGTGTACTTGGACGACGTCATTGTGTTTGCCTCAAGCTTCGACGAACACCTCCGGCGCCTTGACACTGTACTACAAGCAATCAAGACTTCTGGCCTCACCTTGAAGCCTGAAAAGTGCCGCTTTGCATACGAGGAGCTGCTGTTTTTGGGTCACGTGATCAGCAAGGGTGGTGTTCGCCCAGACCCGCGGAAAACAGCTGCCATCGCTGCCTTCCCGCCCCCCACCGACACGAAAGCCGTGCGCCGTTTTCTCGGCTTGTGCGCCTACTACAGGCGCTTTGTCAAGGAATTTTCACGAATCGCCGAACCGCTAACTCACCTCACGAAGACCGACGTGCCATTCAAGTGGGAAACGGCGCAAATCGAAGCATTTGAAGAACTGAAACGACGCCTTCAGATGCCTCCGATACTAGCACATTTCGACGAATACGCCGATACAGAAATCCACACCGACGCAAGCAGCGTAGGACTCGGCGCCGTCCTTGTGCAGAAGACTGACGGGCAGGAAAGGGTCATCAGTTATGCTAGCCGGTCGCTATCAAAGGCAGAAACGAACTATTCCACAACAGAAAAGGAGTGCCTAGCGATCATCTGGGCTGCATCCAAGTTTCGCCCCTACCTCTACGGCAGGCCCTTCAAAGTTGTGAGCGACCACCACGCATTGTGTTGGCTAGCTAACTTGAAGGACCCTTCAGGTCGCCTCGCACGGTGGAGCCTACGACTTCAAGAATTCGACATTACCGTCGTTTACAAGTCCGGAAGGAAACACTCCGACGCTGACTGCCTGTCTCGCGCCCCTGTCGACCCACCGCCGCAGGACGACAAGGAGGACGACTCCTTCTTGGGAATCATAAGTGCCGACGACTTCGCCGAACGACAGCGAACGGATCCAGAACTCAGGGGCCTTGTGGAATACCTCGAGGGCAGGACCACCGTTGTTCCGAAGGTATTCACGCGGGGACTGGCGTCATTTTTCTTGCGCAACGGTGTTCTCCTAAAGAAGAACTTCTCACCGCTTCGAGCCGATTGCCTTCTCGTGGTACCCTCGACATTGCGGCCAGAGGTCCTCCAGGCTCTGCACGACGACCCGACGGCTGGACACCTGGGTGTTTCTCGCACGCTAGCAAGAATACAGGAGAAGTACTACTGGCCGCGCCTTTCCGCCGACGTCACTCGTTACGTGAAGACCTGCCGGGACTGTCAGCGACGCAAGACACCGCCCACTAGGCCAGCCGGACTTCTGCAGCCTATCGAGCCACCTCGACGGCCGTTCCAGCAAATCGGGATGGACTTACTGGGGCCGTTCCCGACGTCCAATACCGGAAACAAATGGATCGTCGTAGCTACAGACTACCTCACCCGCTACGCCGAGACGAGGGCCCTGCCTAGAGGCAGTGCCGCCGAGGGAGCGAAGTTCTTCGTTGAGAACATCGTCCTGCGCCATGGCGCCCCAGAAGTTCTCATCACCGACAGAGGTACGGCGTTTACTGCTGACCTAACTCAGGCAATACTGAGATACAGCCAAACAAGCCACCGCCGGACCACAGCGTACCACCCACAGACAAATGGCCTGACCGAGCGGCTAAACAAGACCATCGCCGACATGTTGGCCATGTATGTCGACGTCGAACACAAGACGTGGGATGCCATCCTTCCGTATGTGACCTTCGCATACAACACGGCCGTCCAAGAAACAACGCAGATGACGCCGTACAAGTTGGTCTACGGAAGGAGCCCGGCGACGACGCTCGACGCCATGCTACCCAACGTCACCGACGAAGAAAACCTCGATGCCGCCGCTTACTTACAACGTGCCGAAGAAGCTCGACAGCTCGCCCGCCTGCGCATCAAGACCCAGCAGCACACCGACAGCCGTCGCTACAATCTTCGACGACGCTTCGCGGAATACCAGCCCGGCGACCGTGTTTGGGTCTGGACGCCGATACGCCGACGTGGGCTTAGCGAAAAACTCCTTCGGCGATACTTCGGGCCATACAAGGTTCTTCGACGCCTCGGCGCTCTTGACTACGAGGTGATCCCGGACGGCATTACGAACTCCCAGCGACGCCGCGCACGACCTGAAGTCGTCCATGTCGTGCGCCTTAAGCCGTTTTTTGCGCGTTAGCGAACCTGGGGACTCTATTTTTCTTCCTTTGTTATTGTAATTTATTTTTGTATGCACTTGTTTTTTTTCTCTCTTCTATGTTCTTTCACAAGCATCGGGACGATGCTTTTTCAGAGGGGGGCAATGCCACGCCCACTTCTTGTCTTGTTTTGATGTATTCAGGTTTGACCGGCAGGGACGGTTATCAACGCTCGACGCTGTCCGCGAAGCATTGTTCGAGAAGCTTCACGTCTATAGTAGATCGTTCTGTTAAGATTGCGCCCCGCACGCGAATGTTCCAGCTTTGTCTAGAGATAACGCCGCCACCAGCGATATTGCTGGAAAGTTCGATGCCGCCTGTATAAAAGCCGACGCGATTGACCGCTTGTCAGTTGATCGACGGACGACGCCCTGTTCGCCGCTATCTTTGTACAGCGTGTATTGCTGTAGTACTAGTTCTCATTTTCCGGCCACATGTTCGGCCAAATAAACAGTTTCATCTTGCAAACGCCGACTGCTGTCTTCGTCGACGTCACGACCACGTGACAATATGTACACCGCACGACCATGAATAGACGGGGACAAAGGCAAGAAGATCTCGAGGCGTTCACTGACTCGCAACTAAAAGTTTATTTGAAGAACATGCGCAACAGCCGTCGTATCTTGAACAAAGCCACCGCACGTGCGTAGCAGTCATCCAGGAAGGCTTTTGGTCAGCACAAATCGTAGAAACACGTGTGTCATAACTAAATAAAAAGCGGTGAAAGTCGGGCTACTTCGTGTTTCCGTGTGTTTCCTTCGATTCGTCCCGTATCTGCGCTGTTTACTCCTACTTGAAATGAAATATTCTTGAACAAACAATGTCGCTGCAGCCAACGTTTCGACAAGTGGTGTTGTCTTCTTCAAGGCTGCTGCCTTGGAGAAGACAAGACCACTTGTCGAAACGCTGGATCCAGCGACGCCCCATGTTCAAGGATATTTCATCGCTTCAAGGTTCCATCTTCCCCTGAACATATTTGGATCTTCCCCTGGTCTTATTTGGATAACTAAATGACAACAAACAAAAGGCCAGGAAAACAAACAACGCAGTCCAAAACAAACATCCCGCACTATGACTGCGGTTTTAGACTGGAGATATTGCTCGATATGCACTATTACACCTGCATGCTTCGAGAGCGTAAAAATCGACCTTGGGCTTTCACAGAGTTTCGTTAACTCATGATACCTGACGCGCATCTGGCAGGCAGTACTGAAGAAAAATGTCAGCCTAAAGCTATTGATCTACAAAATGTCAGCCTAAAGCTACAAGCCGCAGTGCATGGCGTACACGACAATTATAGCTTTCTTAGGACATGACAGAAACTGTGGTAATACCGTGAGAACTTGAAGGGATACTGACACGAAAGCGCTCGAATGCCCTGAAAACGTGCTGGTAGGCGTGATTTCGCGAAGAAAAATTAGCTACAACATGTTCTTAAAACAGTTTCGGTTCCTCTTTACGCTGACGACACGACACGGCATGAACGTCTTGTCAAGTGATCGTGCAAGATATCTTTACGTTTCCAGAGCCGCTCCCGTCCGTGGTTCCAATGGTGAAGCGCAAGCGGCCATTTTGTATATTTTGATACCTGACGTCATTGGAACTAGCCATGCTGGTGCATGAAGTCACCAGAATTGATACTGTGGCCTGACCACACGCTAGTGTCAATGTCAGTTTGTGCGCCATGCTAAAACTTACTTTTTGCTAAAATAAAATATTTTATCAGCGTCTTCTGGGCTTCGCACTTGCTCAGGGCCTTCTATGTATACAGCAGACTAGTATGGCGGAACAAAGTCAGCTTCGAAGATTGGTGTCAGTACACCTTTAAAGCAAAAAATTATTGAGCATCCGGTGACTATATCAAGTTGTTGCTGCAGAGTCCTTGCACAAGGGCAAAGAGCGCCTAACTTCGTACTAGCTCCAAAGTTTTTAACGCTTTCTCAGTCCCGGGCCTTCATCCCACTCACGAAGCATTGGAGGCGCAGCGGGCACGAGGGGCAAAGGCACTTAAGTATCAAGGCAAATGTATTTTTCTCTAGGGCATCCTACGCATGTTGCAGCTTTAGAGAAGCATACTGCCCGAGGAAACACCAATAATTGTGACAAACCTGGGTAAAAAAAGAGTAAATTGACAAGACTCGTTTTACGCCAATGCGAAGATGCCCAAAGGGTCATGTGCCAAGTGCTGGAGTCCCTAATGTACTCCCTACAGGACGTAAAAAGTGAGAGAGAGAGAGAGAGAGAAGACGGCTCTGTGAAAGCGTCGTGAAGATGCCGAAAATGCTTAGACTGGCAAGTAGCATCTCAGGATGTCAGAGCCTTCCAGACGTGAAAGAGGAGAAAAAATGCACTTTCTTATCCACGAACGTCATTACTTACGGCATGAGCGGCTGTCTCACTCTAGACGCATCTCAGTCAATATGTTTTTCTCTCGCAAGAAAGGTTTTCAAGCTTCAATAAGAAAATATGCGGAAAGCTGTCGAGGACAAGGCCCTCGTTTATTTTTGGCGTCTTATATATGATATGTTGCTGGAGTATGAGATCTTTTATATGACTCGCTGTACACGCTCTTTACCAAGCCGGCTGCTAGTTTGAGTGTCTGAAGCATTAATGTGAAACCTAGAAGTAGAATAATTTCGTGTTAGCCAAAAAAATTGGCTAACACGTACTGCAACAAACAAGAACAATTTGTGGCCCTTTGCGTGCTTCTAAATGTGAAATAGTTCTTTTCTCCATAATTCTTGGGTTAAGGCATTAAAAATGCACTTCATCTGAGAGTCTGACATTGTGTGCCTGCAGTACAAAATAAGCCGAGAAATAAACTCTCCAAACTCACAGCAATTACCGAATATAGATAGTGTGCCTCTATGCTTCTATCCGTGAAGTTCAGTTGGTCCTCGAAATTTTTTTGTTTTAACGCTCTACTAGTTGGTGTAATCAATGAACCACGGAAAAACTTATGTATCATCGATAGTACAACAACAAAGTGCATTTACTCGTAACTCTTTAGATTAAACAGAAGGAATTTTTTAACATAATTTTCCTTACAAAGATACCTTCATTTCCTGGTATCAATTGGTTATTAATCTTGTGTGGGCAGTGCGCTGTTTTCGCTAATATCTATGTCCTGTTCTCTTCATGTTAAGAGCAGCAGCAAAGTATCCTCGATGATAATACCCATTTAGGTATTATCATCGTGAGGATCAGGATATTATCAGTGAGGACCCATTTACAGACAGGCCTACTAAGCACCAAGAACCGGAACTCGCAGCCGGAATTTCTGGAGAGAGTAATGCGATATGAGATTCCATTACGCACGGAAAAAAATATTCGCTGTTTCTATAGCAGGCGAAAAAAAAAAACATGCGTCGCAAAATGATTATAAAAGTGCAAAAAATCTTGAAGCTCGAAGTGTGCAGTAACCTATCTCTTCTTTCCCAATCGTGGAGAGAGGAACCTGTAGAAACGAAAACATTATTAGGAAAAGGAGGTACCGAGCTGTCGATCACACGTGGTACAACTTCAAGCTTTTCCTTATTTTGGGTTCGTTGTGCGTGTTACCAAAACGTAACTCTGCACAAACACGTCTAGCAGTCTTCGCGGGTAGTGTTTCCTTGCCTTTTTCCCCGCAACTTGATCAAGAGCTCGCTTTGCAATAATGAGAATTTTAGACGGTAGTCTGTCTGCTCTGTATAGCAAGGCTCTCCACAGCTCCTGTATTTGCCGTCCCGATATCCCGCAATGTATGGACACGAGGCTAGCTATACCGTAACCATTCTCTGCTTTGTCATCGACTACTTTGTGGTTGTCGGGTTCATTATGTAGATAGTGTCCGATAATGTTGTGGCCAAGTAGAATCTAGCAAGCAGAACTCTTGTTCGGTGTTTCGCGTTTCGATTGGGGCACATTCAAAAGCATCAGTCTTCATAGATTTCGGTGCATATCAAATAACCCGAGATGGTCAAAATTATTCCGGAACCCCCCCCCCTCTCTGTTACGCTTCATGATCATATCGTAGTCTTTGCACGTAAGACCTTAGAAATTATTGTTATAATTTTCTTAGAACAATCGACGCCTAATGGCGCTAAGAGGTTATTCTGTATCAGGTAGAAAAATAAAACTATGCGCGAAAGTCTACCGTAAAGTTTTGAAGCACTTGAAATGATCGAAACAGGTAAGTTTTCCTTCTGCTTGATTTAGGTGTTTTGTAACGACTTGTTCTTGCAATTTTTATACAGGGATGCAAAGATAGAGGTTTACTGCTTTATTTATACCGGGAAAGACACAATCCTGGCTCCAGACGTATAGGTTCACGGGCTTTTGACATGAAAAGATATGAAAAATGCTGCGCATTATCACTCTTTCTATGTGTCGACTGTGTAGCTCCACTCGGAATGCAGGCAGTGAGACACGCCGCGTAGGATTTTTACCCTAGGTTGAACTCGCGTAAGCAACCAGATCTGGACGCTTGCGTAGGTCGTGCGCTGCACCATTCACGTCGTCAGTTCGATTACTGCATTATTCCCTAAAGTCGAAAATGGCGAGAATGGCAATATTTCTGTATCATCATATTTTGAGTACCCGCGTCTTTACGTTTGCCGTAGTCGTTTGCACACTGTGACAAGACCCCGTCACCTCTCCTCGGTAGACCATCACCCGGGTTTTCCTGAAGTGAAAACTGTCAGAGTGCTCGATATGCCGGTGTACCTGACGATCCTTGAAGAATGAAACAGCATAAACACATCAATGCTATTTCAAGAACTCCTCGCTGCCGCTCAGTGATGGAAAGCGCCCGAGGAAAAGCGTACCATAGGCCAATGCACCGAGGCACGTGACTCGGAAGTGGGGAGGAAGCGATACGTACGATTGTATGAGAGAAGCGAACAGGTATTCCCTATGCCTTCTTCCTGTGACTGTACGCAAAAATGACGCGAGAGGTGGTGAGAGATAGCAGCCATGTGCGCCCCTTCGCAATTCGAAAGCTCGGAAGCCGGTAGTCGCTGACAGAAAACTATCATCATCATGAACCGGCACACGCTCTCGTCGTCCTCTTCTTCCTCCATGTACTCATCTTCATCTTCTGCTTCTCACCCAAAGCACTGGCGCCGGTTTGTCCTGCGTGGGATGCAATAACTGATGGGCGAGAAAACGAGTACAGGGAGAGTGAGAGCGGGAGAAAGTGAAGCCTAGCATTGAAAGAAAGAGAAATAGAGATAATGAAAGGGAACAAAGACAGAAAGAGAGATAAGCAAAAAAAGAGACAAAGAAATACAGAAAGAAAGAAAGAGACAGAAAAAGGAAGTGAGAAATAGACAAATAGAGAGAGCTAATACAGGTTCCCTGAAATAGCTGCGAACAACACTGCGCATGTCTTAATGTAGAGAGGTGATCAAGGTGGGAGACCGGCCGGAACGAAAGAGCCAATTGAGCTTGATGGGACCTGGAAAATAGCGAAACATAGCAAATCATGGCAATACCTAACAAAATATAGCAACACTTAGCAAAACCAAGCAACAACTTAGCCAAGCCAGAACTAGCTTGCAGATCCCCAGCTCCGCTGCGAGCCAGCCTAGCGCGACTTAGTGCAAGCTGTCTACATTTTTTTGCGGGAGGAACGAACTTGCTTCAATTAGAAACGCATCTTTTCGCAGCGTACTATATTGACTAGCAGTATAGATATACTGATAGTCTAGTATAGAAATAAGCATGGCCATACATAGTAACAAATAAGACAAAAGAAAGATTCCCTTTTTATTTGCGGGCACCAGGCTGAGTTTGTGATACATTATACAATTTTCATGGTTGACATTGGGTGCTTTCTAGATTGCATGGCTATTTCGCGCAGGAATTTTATCTCCAGGAACGTCAATGAGAATCGGAAGCTGAGTCGTACTTTCGGAGAATCGCCTCAAAAATAAAAGTTGCTGTGCAAGTTCTCAAACATGAGGTAAAAATTGTTTTCCCTAAACAAAATGTCCAACTATATTTTGAAAATACAGATTGAATACCATGTGCAAGATTAAAAATAAATAGTGGTAGTGGAGACGTTCTTCATGATTTCATGTAGTGAATCCTGGGACATAAAATGTTTTTTTTCTTATGCAACAAATACTGCGCACGGAAGCAAAAAAAGACAACTTGCAGAAAGAAAAAAGAAAGCTAAATGTCACTGACGAAGCTATTATGGCTTTGAAGCTACCACACTGCTGCCTTCTCGGGCGTCGGCAGCAGCGTGTGGCTTCCTATGTGAGCCTGCGAGGGGAGATCAAGAACCTGAATGAAATCGCTCCAAAAACCAGTCTCTTTGAGCCCCTATGAGGCTGGTTGCGTTCGAAGTTACACAATTGGCTTTGCCAACATGACATCTAAACGAAACCTGGCTAAGCAACATAATCAGAAGCAGAATAAGTGTCACGCAATATAAGCAGAACTGCTATGCTGCGAAACGCACCTTCGAACCGTGTAGATTTTTTCAGGGTATGCATCGTTAACTGTCTACTTTTTTATGAATACTTTTGATTCATACCCACTTTAGAATGTATGCTTCGTAGGAAACATTGACACGTGTCACATTGACACGCGAAGGTATCAAAATGGCGACTGCAAGCATGCCGATACGTAGTTTCACCATTGCGTTTCCTTTCAAGAATCTGTACTCTAGAATATTTAAGGAACCATAGAAGAAATACAGAATGTGATTTGCAAAAGCAGCGCCCGAGAAGTGTATGGCACTGCACGGTTATGATTTGCAGCTTCAGTGAGTGCTCGACGCGTCTTGGTTAATTGCGCGATCATGTCACATGTCACGTTAGTAATTGTAGTTAAAAAAACAGCCTTTGGTAGCACTTCTGAGTTTACTTCATAAAAACACTTCTGTATTTACATCATAAAGTTAAAAACACGTATTGAGCATTCATGAGAACAGAGAATCCGGAAGAAACACGTTCCAGTGTAAGTCTGACTGTAAAAGTGAGTGACAGGTACTGAAAATGCATGGCGATAGATCTTTGTGTTTTATACAGAGCAACGTCTTTTATATATACGCGTCAGCGGCAGCAGGCGTTTAGTGTGTTCCAAACACGTTTAGTGTGTTTTAACCACGATAACCGAGTTTGTGACGTTGGGAAATATTTCGTATCGGTGAAAAATTTAAATGTGTTCAAAATAAATGTTCAGTTGGGAGTCCACGCTTGTCCGCGTTTCTTTGTCTTTGCTTGTCGTATTCGTAGCATTCTACACCCTCGAAATCCTTCACTATCTAGCGCAAGCAACCACAGCGTTAACTACTGTCCAGTTGTACAGCGCGGGTTGCCAAGTGTCCCTGCTGAGATATTGTGTGCCTGCGTAGGGACCTGCGGAGAATGTCGTGCTCAATTTCAGTTCTTTATTCGGAAGCTGTCCGACGTCAATGGCTTCCGTCTCGTGCACGGTCGAGTTGGGGCGCCAACAGTGCCAGTGGCATGCTCCCCCTACGCTTCCGCGTTTTTGGACGCCCACTCTGCTATCGATTTAATTGGTTCTCCTTCGGGTACTCATCGGGCTGTGGGTACTCATTAGGAGCCTCGCCGCACCCGGGGCCACAATGTAAGATATTGTGGTAAGAGACGGTTACCAACAACCGAAACAGAAAACGGAACTGAAGAAAATGAAGGAGTGCGCGAGAGAGGGAGACGAACGTGAAGCGCGAGAGCTTTTGGAACGTCGACGGGCTGAGTAAGAACGCGGTCAGCTTGCAAGAGAGCCCTGCATTCGGCCTGAGGGACCAAACGGACCGAGCTGGTGCCACCAGACCAGCCGGGACGAGCTTGACGTGTCCCTGGAACGAGTGGGTGCTCCGGACAGGGCTTGTGGGGCTGTTCCTGTGGTGGACGAGCGTGCGGGCCAAGGCGAGCAACTGAGCATGTTCCAGATTCGAGTCCGGCACAACCAGTGGCTGAGATCGTGGTCATGGTTCCACGTCAGAGGGGGTCGGCACAACCAGTCGCTGAGGGCGTGACCTTGGTACTACGTCGGGCGGAGCGTGGGCCTTCGCGTTCCTGAGCGAGCAGTGCCAGGTCTACTCGTTTGGCCTCATACACCGTCCTTATGCATCTTTCCCGACTGCGTCGTTGCCCTTCGATGGTACCCTGAGGGACGTCCGACTGTGAGGACGCGCCGAGAGCTCGCGTGTGCATGGACGGGGACTTCAACGATAGGATTTGAGGAAGAACTATTGTATTGTTTGGCCAGGAAAGTGTGTGTAATTGTTATTTGTGACGTGCATAAATGTTTTTCTTGTCCTTGAGTTGGCTATTCGTATCTGAAGGTCCAAGAACCACCACACATATACGGGTTTGGGCTGCCCGCCATTTTAACTATGCCGAATTACTCCAATGACAAAGCGTCCCAGCGGATGCCTTCTTTATTGCCTGTCGTCGACTGGCTAGCTATATCCCAGAAAAACTACCCTTGTAATGAAGCGCGCGGAAATGCAACTGGCGGTTAGAACGTTGGGATTAGTTACGCGAATTAATGTGCTCTCAGGAAGGAGGAATACTGTTACTGACCTCGTGACAGGCGGTAACGTATTACTTGCAGTTTTCGGCAAGAAAAAGTACAACGTTCAGTGATCGAAATTGAGAGCTGCGTGTTCCGTGCAGAGATGCAAACCAAGGCCACCATTTCTCGCTATGCGACTTGATGTAGATTGCCCTCGATGGTTCGGGAACACGATTGATAAATTGACTTTACCGGTATGTTGGTGACAGTGCAGCCTCTATGTAGTGAACTGAAAGCCGACAAACGTTTTTTGCTACATAGTTACAGCTCATAGCGGTGAGCTATTCTGGTCACGATGCAAGATATATACCGTGATTCTGGTTCAGCCTTCTCGTTTATTTCCTCCTGCGGCATAAGCCTACAAGACCTTGCCGGTGGGCGGTCCCGTTCCCCGGGTTTCCCGCGTGCGCCGGGACAACCGAGTGGTGGGCCGCGCCACGGACCCCGAGTACCTCGGCGAGCCCTTGACCTCCTATATTTAAGTAGCCCAGAACTATCGCCTCGGGCGTCGAACGAAACCACCACCGCCTCCCAAGCTTACAAAACCACAACAGATCCCGTGGCGTCGCCTCCAAACGAACTCTTTCCCGTGCCCACAGGTGTACGCACACATTTACCCCGATCTCTTCAGTTCCACGGCTCGCAGTGTGGCTCCGTCTCCTTTCTCCCGCACATATTATGGTACTGCAGCGAGGTTCCACTCCCGCCTGATCTCCTGACCACTCCCTCGCCCGAGGCGTGGGAAAGTGTACTCGGCGACACAAGCCTCTAAGTACAGCTTACGGCCATATATCGAGGCGAGGAGGTGGCGGCCAGGCACGGCCAGGCACGGCCTGACCGCCATGCCTCTGTGAAACTATTTTCACTTCAATAAAGTTGCTTCTCTCTCTCTCTCTACAAGAGCGAAAGCGTTCCCACTAGTTCACGCCACAACGAGCCACGGGGCGCTCTTCTTTTTTCCTGGCCGATAGGGCACACTCCGCTTGCATAGGCGGCTCCACCAGCGCAGCGGCGTTCAGCGCCAAGGCGGCCGTTTCCGCGTCCCTGGGGTGATAGCGTTCCTTCCCGGACCGCACGCGCGGCTGCTTGTGCAAGTACGGTGTCGTCTGCCTGCGTTCCTCTGCAACTGCTGACTTGTGTTCAGACCGTCGAAGGTTTGAATAAAATTTTCAGTGGAGTAAACATGGATAAAGGCAAGCTTCTGTACGAGGCAGGTCATGTACTTACATATTATTAGAAACTTGTCTCTGCGGACGGTAGCGTGGTGACAGGTCGGTGTGCGTCCCAAACGCGCATCAACTCTCCATCGAAGACAATGAAGTTGTCAGTAAGTAAGTGTTTTAAAGACGATAGTCTTTCTTGGGATACTTAAACGGAGAAATTTTGGTCTGTCTTTCTGTTTGTCGACACGTCACTCGATTCAGCCAATCGGCCAAAGTTGAACCACTTGCCCAAGGGCCAGCCATCTTGAACGGCTGACTAGGTTTATACTTGTGTACATTGTCGTTCAAAAATCAAACATTACGCATATCTGAGGCGCAACATCACTAGGTAAGTATTAGGTGGTGTGTTCCTTTAATAGAAAATGCATACATACGCAATTCTAAAAACCCTAGTTTCTTAAGCTGCGCTGAAAATGCGACTGCGCGTTAAACTTGACTCCCTCCGTGCCCTCTGCACGAGCTCATTGTTGTGTTTCGGTTTCGGTTCTGTGTTGCACTGTACGAATGCCATGGGGCGCCGCTCTGGCATTCCTGTTTTACCCAGGCGACGTGTAAATAAAGGAGTGTGTGGAGAGTACTCGTTGAGTGCGGACGTTTCTTCTGCTTGAGCGCTTCGCGCCAAACCGCGTGTTCGGGCTGGCTGGCGTCCCCGCCGGTCGTGTTGGTCACCGCCGGTCTTCGCCTGCTGCTGCGCCGGGACTACCAGCCCGCAACACAGCACTCATGTTTCCCGACGTATTGCCAGATGGCGTCCATATCTCACGCAGCGCCTCTTCTATCGTCTTTAGACGACATTTGCAGCGAAGCACGCAGATACGCGGCCAATTTTTTATTCAGTTTTATGTAGCGGCCGTGTCAGTGGTCTCGTTTTCTTTCATTCTGTTTTTTAAAGACAATAGCCTTTCTTGGGATACTTAAACGGAGAAATTTTGGTCTGTCTGTCTGTCTGTGTTTGTCGGCACGTCACACGATTCAGCCACTCGGCCAAAGTTGAACCACTTGCCCAAGGGCCAGCCATTTTGAACGGCTGACTAGATTCATACTTGTGTACATTGTCGATCAAAAAGCAAACATTACGCATATCTGAGGCGCAACATCACTAGGTAAGTATTAGGTGGTGTGTTCCTTTATTAGAAAATGCATACATACGTAATTCTAAAGACTCTAGTTTGTTAAGCTGCGCTGACAATGCGACTGCGCTGAAACCTGCCTTCCTCCGTGCCCTCTGCACGAGCTCATTGTTGTGTTTCGGTTTCGGTTCTGTATTGCACTGTACGAATGCCATGGGGCTCCGCTCTGGCATTCCTGTTTTACCCAGGCGACGTGTCAATAAAACAGTGTGTGGAGAGTACTCATTGAGTGCGGACGTTTCTTCTGCTTCGGCACTTCGCGCCAAAACCGCGTGTTCGGGCTGGCTGGCGTCCCCGCCGGTCGCGTTGGTCACCGCCGGTCTTCGCCTGCTGCTGCGCCGGGACTATCAGCCCGCAACACAGCACTCATGTTTCCCGACGTATTGCCAGATGGCGTCCATATCTCACGCAGCACCTCTTCTATCGTCTTTAGACGACATTTGCAGCGAAGCACGCAGATACATGGCCAATTTTTTTTTCTTGAAGCTCTGTCGAAACAGATGCGTCATTGACCCGATCTGCGACTGCAGAGCAAGCATAGCCCGCTAGTTCAAGCACGCTGCGGCAGTGGCCGTGTACCTGCAGGGATATAGAAAACTAATTTTAGCACGGTAGTTTGTTGTTGTTTAAAGCTAACTAAAATAACATGCGAGCATGACAAGCGTTAAACAGATACACTAGCCCTAAAGATATAAACTGAGTTGAATACGTCTAGAATGAAAGGAATATTCATCGTTGTCAAGCCTAAATAACATACAAAACACGCATAAATGTTACCGCACCTTTTGTGGCATGCACCTTTCGTGGTTCCAGCCTTCTTGCAAGGGGATGGAAAATTCTTGGGAGGTAAGCTCGGTGCTCCTGATCACTGGTCTTAGCCTTGCCCACGAAATGCCTACTGTAAATTCTGCTATTTTCTGTGGGCTTCCAGTCTAGAATTAAACAAATGTCTTCGCGATACCGATTCAGCATCAAAAAAAAATATATTGCCATATCGAGACTATGATAAATTGGTGTATCACAATTACGGCAAGTCTGAAACAATATTTCGTTCCAAGGGCGTCTCTGATCACATGGAATAAACGAAACACCCTGCACCAAATAAAATTCCAAAAATTGTTACTTGTCACGGCGAACAAGTTGTATCCAACGTTGGCGTCTCTCCTTCTTCCTGTGTGTGAGTGTGTGTGTGTCTCCCTTTTCGTCCGTCGCCTTTGCGCCTACTATTTCGAATCACCCAGTGAGCCTTGGGGAAGCGATAAAACTTTGTTCCAGGTGAATTGCTGTAGGTATCATGACAGCCCACAACTCAACAAACTTTGTTGCTGGGACGCTGAGCCATGGAACGACCGCCAAAAAAGAAACGCTTTGCAAAACTGCGGAAAAACACGAAGGAGCTGGCACGAAAGCTGCCACCGGCCGCGGCGTTCGAAAGCTTTTATCACGCCACGGACGCGCGCGCCGCCGCTAGAGGCGTTCACGTCAGCGGAGAGTTAGAAGCGCAGTGTGCCTATACAACCACAAAATAGAAAACTAGCGTGGGTCTCCAGCGGTACGACGAAAATGCAGCGCGGGAAACGAAGCATTATGGCGCACGTCTCGCATATTTTAATTTCGCCACGTGTGACGTCCCGTGCGTTTCACTCAACACCGCGTGGGCTTGTATTCTGCCGTTAGTATCCTGGAGAACGAATAGAGAGTTTGAGAATCGGGGACCGAAGACACTGGGTCCCGCGAGCGGCGTTGGGTAGGCTGCTCTTGCGTACGGAGGAGCAGAAGAGTTCTAGAATTGGGTCGAACGCAAGCTGCGTTCGATCAAACGCACGAGGTGCCACCAAGGAGGTTAAAAAAATTGGTGGAGTGGCGATTATTGCGCAAGAGTGAAGCCGTGTCCACCAAGGAGGTTAAAAAATTGGGGGACCCTTAAGCTTCGCCTTTAAGAGTTGAACGCGATAGCGAAATCCGGCCCAGCTAGTGCGCACTTCAACCACTAAGTGCATACTTATTAATGTGTATTGTTACACACACACACGCACGCACGCACGCGCGCGAATTTTACAGGCTTTCGATCTAAAGCAAGAGTCCGCATGGCCTCCAAGATATACGCCGCGCGCCGGCCCTCTCGGAAGCCATGAAAAGGCGAGACATATTTCTCACAATGCCTCACAGATGGCAGCACATTATCTAGCGTTTGCTGCGTTGGCTTGATATGTTTTCCTCTAGATGGACATAGTTGTCCATTTTTAGAGCTGTTTGAAAGTTCGTGTGTGTATTTAGCGGCGATGGCTGCACTATCCCGGCGTTTTTCGACGTAGTTTGATGGCCTCGCGAATGCGCCTACCGTATGGGCTCGTTTTCGTCGTGACACCTGCCGAACAAAATGCGTCGAGACTCCTTTCGCTACATGATATTTATGTAGTGTTTTTGTCCGACGCAGCTGCAAGCAACGTCGTGGCTTTGTGGTAAGACACCTGCTTGCCACGCGTACGGCCCGGGTTCGATCCTCATTGGGACCGAAGATTTTATCGTTTATTTTATACTTTCTCGATTTTTCGCTCACGGATGATTTTTCGCTCACAACCAACGGTGCCGACGCCGACAGCGGAATTTCTGCGACACGAGCTCTCTAACGCTACCGCGTTAAAACAAAATTGCTGGAGTGGCGATTATTGCGCAAGAGTTAAGCCGTGCCCATAAAAAGATGGCGGCTGCGCGCGCCATATTAGTAGGGGCACGATAAGCCATCGGTGTTTGGCGAAGGAAAGCGAGCGTCTTCCCCGCACGCCAGACGTGCTTAATATGGCAACTTTTACGGGTCAGCTACTGCTCCAAGTGTGTCCTTGTGTTACTAGTTTTCCTAAAAAAGCCTCAAAGTCATGGCAAATTATATTGGAGACGAATCTCCAATACTCCTCTCGACGGGTCACTTTTGTCGGCAACAACGATCTTTTATTTTATAATTAACGTAGCATTTACAGTAACAGATCAAAGCCATTTTATCTCTAAGTAAGCACCGCCAGAAAACAGCATGTTTCGGAGCTCTTTGTTGGGCAAGAGCTGGCTTCACTTTTGCTGGCAAGGCGTTGCGAGAGCTTCCACTCCAGAATTTTTTGTAGCGTTAGCTACATTTGCCTAGCCAGAGCAGGTTTCGCGGGGGTCATCATGAGCCGTGCTGCGCATGCTCGCGCGACTCGCCGCTGCTGCTCTGCGCATTCGAGTGGGGTGACGTCGTAGCCATGGAGCGCGCAGCTATTAGATGCGAAGTATCTTAAGGCGGAGCTCAATCCGGTGGTTACCACCCTTACTGCGCATGCGCACACCCTCTCCACAGCCTCCTCTCCACTCCCCCTCACCATTCCCCCATGTTATCTACCCTCTCCCATTTCCCCTCTTCATTCACCCTCTCCCCTCGCCCTCCCCGTTACCCTCTCCACTTCCCCTCTCCCCTCCCCCTTTCCACTCTTCCTCTGAAACGCGGGCTAGACATGCCGAAATTCTCTCCTGCGCAACGCCGCGATGAGCTCGAGCGCATGCGCGTCCCCTCCTCTTCTCTCTCCTCTCCTACGCTGCCCCCTCTCGCCCGCCTGTCGCGCAACTGGCCGACCGTATTCTCTGAACCACGCCGTCCAAGCCCCCAACAAACGGAACTTCCGTGTTTTTTTTTTCTTTTTTTTTTCCCAGTCATGTGTTTATCGCGTGTTCCTTTTTTTCCCCCCCTCTCCCCCAGTCCTCTGTTTAACTCCCCAGGCCTCCTCCTCCACTCTAACTCTAACTTCTCCTATACTTTTCTCCCCTTTCCCCCCAGGTGTCGCGGTTGTGGTGTCCTCGCCTGAGAGACAGTTACTGCGTCACTTACCCCCACTATTCACCTAATTTTCCCAAATAAAGAATCTCTTTCTCGATCGCGTTCTCCGCTCGCCCTGTGAGAATTAACGGCCAGGCTAGATGGAAGATACGACGCGCGTAGCGTCGCTCTTCGCTTTCCACGACTCTCGCTCGGTAGCATGCCCAACGAACGCCAACGGAACGCGATCGTGCAAGTGCTCCGTCTTCGCAACTACTCATGGTCCCCTTTAGCGGGAGATGGTGTATTCGCCTTCGCTGTGCAGTCGCCGTCTGACAGTGCGCTGGTGCCGCTTGATAGCGCCTCTGACTGGCGTTTGCAGGTGCGTAACGCCATGGAGAAAGAGAGCGCAAATGCTGCTCAACGGCGCAGAAGAGCCGAGAAGCTTATGTCATCGGATCCCGAAGTAGTTGCCTGGCAATTAGCGCTTCAGCGTAAGAAGAATGAACAGAGGAACGCTAAACGTGCTGCCGAAAGCTAAACGTGCTGCGGAAATCTGGAAAGCTCAGAATAATCGGCTGAACCTTTGCTAACGCTACGTATATCCTGGCATAGCCGAGCTAAGCCACTGCAAATTTTTTAAAACCTCCTTGGGTGCCACACGCCGCGAAATTAAAATCATGGGAGATGTGGGCCATATTGCGTCGTGGCCCGCGCTGCGTCTGCGTTATCTCGCTGGCGAACCAAGACGCCTTGGGGAACCATGCTAGTTTCCAATTTCAGGGCCTTGGGTCAATGCGAGCGCAAGAGCCTAAGAATGGCTTGGGTTCTGCGCATGCGCCCTCGCGGCTCGCAAACTTTTTCGGTCGCCAAGCTCCTTGGCGCCCCAATTCTCAAACTCTTTAATGACGCATGTCGTATTTGTCTGAGGCAGCGCGCTGCGGAGCGAGGGGTCGCAGCTTCGAATCCCCGGTCGTGCGCTTCGGAATTTTTTCTTCTGAAATATTTCTATTTGTGGCTTTTATGTATATAAACATACATATACATGTTAGGGACATGACGGTGACGCCGATGGGAAAAATCCGCCGAGAGTGTCTATATAATTTCTATGGCCATAAAATGTGTATCATCATGAACCGGCGCGCGCTCAATGACCGCCCAAGCATTCTGTACAGATGGTTACCAAGAGAACCTGAAATGTGCCCACCAGCTCAGCTGTGACCCAGCCTTGCGCAACTTAGTGCAAGATGCGCAATATTTTAGTGTGTCTGAGATTACGATGCGGCATAATTGTGCTGTTTCTAGCCACGGGCTTCACTTCGGTTTTTTTTTCATCCATCACCGTTTTTAATCGTAAGCCTTACAAATATGATGACTAATCGCGAAAACTCCAGAATAAATATCATCGCGAAAGTTGGCCACGGATAAGCTACACAACACTCGGGGAACAAAATCTTGTGAAGTTTTAAACAAAAAAGTGTGCTGCAAGTGTTCCTAGGCTGATGTGAGCTTGTTTCAGAAATGGTTTAACTGTAATATAAGCAACATGAGATGCGGTTTGTTGTATACTGATTCATGCCTCTTGAGGAACGAAACTTTATCCTTACGAACCGATATTATTTCAAATTCTTGAATAGAATACAAAAGCATAAACATTGACACATAGGAGTCTTAGGAATCAAAAGTATACAACACTTTTTCTTTGTCCTTTTTTTCACCACGAGAGGTACTGATGTACACACCCCTACTGAAACGTTCCGTATGCCATTCCAATAATTCCGTATGTTTCCGTAAGAATCTTACGGAACTATTTAGAAAATATATGGAAAATATACGGAAAATATATAGATTCCGTATGGAAACATATGGAATTATTGGAATGTTTCAGTAGGGACATAGGTGCAAAATAAGAAACATCTCATCTAGATATAGAACACTGTACACAAAATAAAAAAAGAATCATTATATATTACGACACACGAACCGAACCAAAGCAGACAACGGTCGCAGGAGTATCAGTTGGGCGAGCTAGACCCAGACAATGCTTCGGAAATCCTTCATTAAGGACGTTGCTCTCTTTCCCTTTAGTCTATTCTTATTCCTGTTGGATTACTAAGGAACCCGGCTTTGTATTACGAGAAGTGAACGTTATGCTACACATGGGGCAACAAAGAATACAAACAGCGACTGTTCTGGGCTTAATTAAAAATATTTGTCATAGCACGAAATTCGATATTACCCTAACCCACGCATAAGCAAACGCTTTTGATGAGGGCAACGGATACACTACGCAAATCAAGTTCGATCGTATATTGTGGTTTCTTTAATGATGTCAGCTTCGAAACCATAGCACGACCATATTTGTTCAGTAATATCTGTATCGTGTTAGTACAGAGAAAGGAATCAGCAGACGAGAGTTACTCAGATTCCACGTCACTAATGAAGCTTGAATAAATGAAGCCACCGCTATAGTATACTTTCCGTTAAGGCATATCTAGAGCCTTACTTCTGGGTCGTCATCGTGTATCGCCAGTTTACTAGGAACCTCGCGTGGTTTTTACTTTTCTTTGATGATAACGAACTCGCTCCTTGGGTATTGCTACAAAACATCACAAAAATAAAAGGGTAAATGACAGAGAAATAGGGTCAAGGACAATCTCAATATTGTTCTTCATACGAGATCTGGCAGGTACACTAACAGTGCATGCTTAAAAAGTTTCTTTTGAGAGCAGTGCCGCCCCGTATGTTTTCCTTCTGAAGTTAAACACTTCAATAATCCTAGTATCTTTTAAAAACAGCTGAGGAGGGCCTACCAAAAAACGAATGCTACTGCCGCACAAAGACGGGAGTGTTTTGCTATTAGATAACGGTACACGCTTCCAGCGAACTGCTAGAACTCTGTCTAGTCTCCTCGTTCCGGTGTTTGTTTTACTTTCCTCACTATCCTTTGTGTTTGCTGAAGTTAATTCTGGCAAGAACCGACTACGCCCACGGGATTACAATATCGTAGTATTAGCACAACACGGCTTCATGGGCTAGCCTTTCTGGCCATATAGCTTACACTGACACGAGAAGCCTTGAACAACGAAAGTTACATCATCACATCATTTATGATAACATTGCGATAGCAATTATGTGGACACTCTCGGCTGGTTTTTTGGCGTCCCCGTCATATCGCATATATATATATATATATATATAATATATATATATATATACCTACCACAGGATGCGCACAGCGAGATATTTATATACACCATTTACTGCAGCGTTTCTCGGTCACCAGAGAGATGGCGCGAAGTGCGCGAGCGGCGCGCGCGCCTCCGGTGCACTTTGCCGTACAGGGCGTGGTCGCCTGCGCACGCGCTTATCTCAGGGTGGACCGAGAGCGGTTGCATGTCTTGTACTATCCCCACGATGTCCGCGCTGAAGTTGCAGATCGCGCGAAGGTCACTTTGCTCGCTACAGCGGCCGCGTTTGCGAAAGGAGCGCGCTGTTCAAACAGAAATAAGTAACAAATGTGACAGTTCTTCGCGCTCGTCCTGTGTATACCTCTGCGTTCGTTTCGTGCGTCCTTCTTGATGTTTGAGCAGCGCGCTTTAAGTGTCGTGCTGTGACACTTGATAGTTCGCGCTCGTCCCGTGTGTGTTCTTTTCGTACGTCCATTGCGCTTGAGTGACGCGCTGAAAATATTGAGCTGCTTTCCATTCTTCGCGTTACAATCCAATTTGTTGCTATCGCATTCATTGCTTCGCCGTTGTGGCGAATCTGTGACTTTTTTATTATTATTATTATATGCGCTTTTTCTAAGAGCACTCATTGTGCAAGCCAGCTCCGTACCGTATGCCCGTTCAGTAAGACTCCTTTTGTGCAATAGAAATCTCCGGTTTCTAAATCCTCGCCCACTCCTCCAAGACAGTTCTCGCACCGAAGTCATTTTATTTTCGTCCGAAGATTACGCTAAGCGTCTCATATGAACGGTCTCCACGGTGACGCAAGTTGCGCTGTTTCTCAATAGACGTGAAGCTGGCTCGCAGGCTGGGATTAACGTCTTGTATAGGGCCCTTCGGAAAGTTGATTACAAAAACCGGATATACCAACCACCAATCGCATCTAATGGTACAATGCTCGCTCTCTTCGGCCTGAAAGGTCACCAGAACTCCGAGTTTTTCCCAGAATTAAGAAAATACTGTACGCTTTGAGAAACGTTTGTTTTGACGTCACGGCAAGTTAGCCTTGCACGGTAACAGAAGGCAGTCATTAGGCGAAATCGGTTCCGCTGAACGGATTTCCAATGTTTACTGTCCATGTGCTTCGAGCTGTTGATTAATTTTCCCTCGCGCTCCCAGTTGCTAGCATGACGGTTAGCTAAATTGCTAAAAAGACCACCGTAGTAAGGCGTTTTGCCGAGTTTGATGCCCCAAGCAGGACGAATTTTTCATTAGTTAGGAAGGTCCCATAGTTCGAAATCCGTTTGGATTTGATACATGATGATCTTCGGAATGTGTTATTATTGTTATTACAATTAATATTATTATTACTTTCAGGAAGCAATTGATGCTATGTGTAGAAAGTGTAGATAACACTCTGTCTGCTCATTTTCTTGTCTGCTTTGATATGCAGTGTTTTTGTTGTTTTTCGTTTTTCCTGTTTGGTTTTTTTTTGGTAACATGAAGCTCTGTGTAAGCGACGGTTTTTGCTTTCAACTGCCTCTTCAACTGCCTTCGCTGGTGCCTCGTATTTAAGGGCTGTGGCTCTGTCAAGCTGTCTATTACAGCTTTTTCTGCAGCTCCCCTGTCCATGTATTTCTTGAGGCAGAAATGAATTATTATTATTATTATTATTATTATTATTATTATTATTATTATTATTATTATTATTATTATTATTATTATTATTATTATTATTATTATTATTATTATTATTTCATTCCAGCTCCGTGCTACAAACTGGTAATTGCCAATTTTCTGTTTCCTAACCCTTCTGTGACCTTGCCGGTGTCGGCAGGACTGACTTTGAACAGTTAATGTTGTTACTGTTCGGCGCTTTGTATTTCCTGCCAAAGCGATGTCATAGAGCTATTCTAGGTCATCTTCTGTGTCCACGTGTAAACGAAAGCTCATTTGTACTGGATAGTACCATTTGAATTCTTCAAGCGACCAGGTCATGCTCCTTGCAAGAATGATCTCAGTCAAGTGGCAGATACAGTGGGTGTTAAGGCAACCGGGCTAAGGTTACGAAGGTCAGCAGGGTCTTTTCCAGGATTGGTAATCGTCATTTTCCCGGTTTCGAAGACGCTGCTGTAACGCCTTCAGTCCGAGTATGATTCATTTTATCCATGTGCGAGACAAATGTAGTCTCGGCAACGTTACTGGATAATTCGTACGGCTGTCCGTCTAGTCTTGGTGCTGTTTATGCCTTTGATGCGTTGATGGCAGCTTTCCAGCATGGTAGACTGGGCCTGTAGTCCGGCGATTGTTTTAGATCGAGGCATTTGTCGGCTGTCGAAAGCAGGACCGCAAGGTGTCGTATAGTGGCTGGAATCTCATTGCACTTGAAGCAAGAGCTTCCGAGCAATTCGTCGCGCAGTTTTCACCAATAAGCGAGTAGTGCAAACGCCATCCTCACTGAGTCGCTGACTGAGCGAACCCCAACGCTCGAGAGGGGCGACGCGTGACGAGGGCCCACTAAGAAAGGGACTGCAACGTAAGCTTAAATCAGGCGCTAGCTGTAGTTCTGAAGGCCTAATAGCGTAAGCGCATGCAATAAAATGACTAAGTCATTTTATTGCAGAAATGGAAATGGAAAACCAGCCGTGTACCTAATTTTTAAACAACCCCGGGAGGCCGAATTTTATACAGGGTCTCCCTGCCTCGTCATGCACGCCTCGTAATGGTGTCGGGGTTTAAAATTTACGTACTGATAACCTATCCTAATTAAAATAATGGCGCGAAAAGTGTGCGAACTCAAATGAGTAACTGCAAAAATAATGGAAAACCTCGCCATGCCAAACAGCGCTCCAGTTCGCAAATAACTTGTGCGAATGACGGTTGCATGAGACTAAATGCAGTACACGCAAAAGCTTATCTCTTCAATCACGGCAGCATTCCTAGAGTAGGCTCAGGACGAAAGAAGAAAACGTTTCACCAACTTTTAGACAGAGCCGAATTCCAGGGTTCATCAAGAAGGGAGAAAGGAGGTGGCGGGAAATCCCCATCGCGGAATAAGCACTGAAAGAGGCGGAATAAAGAAACAAGTCGTACGACGCCCTGGGGCATAGTTTAGTGATAGATGTAAGTGATCGGCCATCCGCGCACAAGCTCGCGTGCCGACAAAGGCTGTATTTGCTGCCCGTACGCTGAAGAAAACCTGCGCACCGTAACTCTGCGGCAAAGTACAGCGGCTCTCTAGCCTTTGTGTATGCATTTACGTCGTTACGTCCTTGCAGAGCGTCACTTCTTTACTCAGGACTCGTCGGCCACGGTCTCTTGAGAGGCGCCATGACTGCGCAGGAACCTCAACTGTAAGGCGTAGATGGAGAATGAATTTATCAGGCTTCGTCCCTGAGTGCCCGTTTTTCGTTCTGTCCTCATTCATCTAGCGGAAAAGCTGTGGGTACGAAGGAGGGATAGAGACGTGACGTAATCGATAAAGAAAGGCCTGGTTTGCGGCAATGTTTCTTTCTTTTTGCCTCCACCCTATACCGAACACAAAATTTACGTTCGGAGGTCTCGTCCGTTTTTATGAATTTTGAACAAGTTGCTGCACGTCAGCACATAGAAGCTGTGAAGCTAAGAACATAATTTACTCGCACAGTACATACTGAACAAAATTCATTTCTCGGTTAACTTTTTCATTGCAGCTAAAAAAAGAACAAAACAGGGAGTGAAACTTGTTATTGAATCGAGGTTTATTATATTCCTTTTTTCCAGTCATGCATTCCGGCGTGTCCAAGGATTGCTACAAAATATAAAAGGTTACTTATTTACTGATCTTTAACGTCTGACTTTCTTCAATATTTGGTGCACTTGATTATGTGGCGTAATTATATGCCGCGAATTTTATTTCACTGAGTGCTTGGCCATTCTGTCAAAGAATGCAGCCAAAATTAACCCAATTTTCCCCATGACGGTGTGCTTCACAATGATATTGGGATTTTTTTCTTAGCGTTGTTTTTCCTATCGTCATGCAACAGCAACTGGCCCAACATCTTTCACTGTTGCAAACCCCAGAATTTTTTCTAGATACTCCATAGGCATTACTGAGCAGGCACCTTGCTTGATGTTACACGTTGCTTGCTGAGGTTTTTAGGAGGGACGAACTTGGACAAGCGGCTGTGACAAAAATGTCGCGTACCACGCAAGAGTGACCGACTGATTCTATGTGTGCTGTGTCATGTGCTATCTTTCTATCTTTCTCTCTCTCTTTCCTCTCCATATTTACATCTCCCCCACCCTGTCCCCATGTGTAGGGTAGCAAACCGGTTGTCCTATACTGGTCAACCTCCCTGCCTTTCCTTCTCTATTATTTCTTCTCTATTTGCTTCAACGACACATGCCAATTTACGTCCAGTCTAAAGGAAAGAAAACAACAGGAACAAAAGAAAGACAACAACTGAGAGCGATACTGTAGTAGCAAAGTAGCGTCACAGGTCCCTCTCCAGGTTGCGGTTTGCTTCTCCTTACCTCGTTCGAAATCTAATTTTTGGGATTAGCACCCGCCGCGGTGGCGCAGAGGTTACGAGGTTCGGCTGTTGACGCGAAAGTCGCGGGCATGATCCCGAGGTGAGGCGGACGCATTTCGAAAGAAGCGAAATGCTCTATGACCTGTGTACAGTGCAAAATCTGTGCACATGAAGGAACCCCAGGTGGTCAACATTATACGGAGCCTTTCACTACCGCGAGTCTCGTAGCCTGCATCACTTTGGGACGTTAAACCCCATTACCAACAAAGCAACCTTCATATGACCAAGGCATGGTGCAATAAAGGGTTACAAGGATGCGATACTCTAATTATGTCCCCACAGCGGAGTGACACTGGCTGCTACCGATGGGGCTCCTCATTACCAGACTGGTTGGTCATGGATAGAGAAATGTGTTATCTATATGCACAGTTTCTGTAAATGTCAACCATGTTTGCTTCTAAAGACAGTTTTTATTATGCGGAAATACCTTCAGAGAGGTGTCCTTATCGCCCACGACGTCTTGAGCTCCGACACCGCTCAGGCCCCAAATAAGCACCAAAAACGTCTTCAGCAAAATAATGCCCAAGAATGAGTTCTCGTGGAGAGTTCAAAACCCTTGTAGGTTTTCGGCTTTCATTCTTGGAAGAACCAGCATGTCGCTTCGACACTGCGCAGAGATTGTGGTCAAGTGCCTTAAATGCATGTTCCTAGAAGCGCTTCTCCATATTGACACCCGATACTTCTAACAGCGGAACTGTTTAAGCCGAGCGTTGGACGCTGAAGTATGAACAGAAATGATCACCATCATGAACGGTAACGCGCTCTCTTCATCTTCTTCGCCCACTTTGTCATCTTCTGCTTCGCTCCTAGAACACGTGCGCCGATTTGTCCAGCATGGAATGCAATAACTCTGATTGGTGAGAGAACGAGTACAAAGAGTGAGAGAAAGAAATGGATAGAAAGAAAGGAAGACAATTTTTTCAGCAAAAAAAAGATTCTTTACGCGGCAGGCTTCGAACCCGCGTACACACGGTCCGAAGGCGACCATCGCACCCACTCGGCTTTTCATGCATGCTAACAGAGCATAACATAGCCTTGTAGAGTATAGTGTAGCAAGAGGGTGGGAAAGGGAAGTGAGCGTGAGGATTAGAGATGTGAGGGTGAGGAGGAGGAAATGTAGGAGGGGAGAGAGTAAAGCATGGCATAGAAAGAAAGAGAAAGCTAGAAAGTGCGACACTCAAAGAGAGAGGGAGAGAAAGAAAGATAGAAGGAGCGAGAAATGGAAAGAAATATATAGAGAGCGATAATGAAAGAAATAGAAGTGAGCAGAAACAAAGAAAACATAGAAAAAATAGCGAGAATAGAGAAAAAGAAATCAAGAGATCAAGAAAAAAAGAGAAAAAACTAAAGAGAAACAAAGAAGGCTGGCCAGCTCAGCACTTCGCACCACTGGTGCGAAGCTTTGGTCTTTGGAATAAGCTTTCTTGAGATACCGCACTACTAACTTGATAATCCTCAATGGCGCTTCAAGCAATAAACGTCATACATCATTGTTCTCACAATGAAAATTTTTGACATGGTGACAGCAAGATATTCAAACGAAAGGCAGGGGAATAATTGGGTCGCACCCGATTCGCTACCCTACACGGAGTAAAAGGAAAGCGGGATAAAAAAAATCAGGAAAAGAATTAGAAAGAGAGAAGTGAAAATCGTAGAGCCAATAGCCAAGACAATCGCAGTGCGATCGGTCTCTGAAATAGTTATTTGCTTTGACCGCCTATGTACACGCGATGAATACGGTGCTGTTCAACAGCTCACTGCAAGGTGCCAGAAATTCAGAATTCTGAGACCTGTTACTTAGAAATGTCTACAAGCAACAATAACTAAAATTTACAAATGACCACATGTATCTGATATTTTATTTGAACCATTTTTATTCTTTTCTACATTGTAATCGTGTTCGCGATGTCAGGATTACTGCACTCTCTATGCTGTATTTATTTAAGCAGCTGTACTTCGGTCGTTGAGAAAAATTTGTTGTAAAATAAAAAAAATTACTTAAACGGCAGTCGAGGAACTTACAGTACGTGGTAAATAGGTCGCGTACTCATTTTGCGTTAGAAATGTGGAATCTACGCGCGCCACCAAAACACTTTATGTAAAGTTGCAAACTTCTTTGTGCTTTCGATTCTTATAGAATATACCTTATTTCGTTTTGTGGCGGCATATTATTGTAGATTGCTTTATAGGGCGTCGACAGGTAGATAGTTTGTTTAAGAAATGGACAGGCTCAGCATTATATATTGCACATAATAACCGTTCTACTTTTATTATTTATACATTATATTGACGCGAGCTGGCATTTAAATTGTGCTTGCGGAACACAGTAATAAAAAATTTCCTTCAGCCATACTTAATACACCTGTGGATGTGGGCGGAGACAAAAACACTTTGAAAGATCCAGGACACTAAAGTTTGAAAGTCGAAATGCCTATTAATATACATATAATAAACATACTTTACGAAGTAGCTCTACAAAAGATTTTATCAGCGTGGTAGCAACAATAACAGTGAAACATATAATTGATGTCATAATGTGACGGTTGTCGCACAAAGAGCATACAGCGAAGAGAATTCATATATTTTTGTACCTTAGAATGGCAGACCAGTTCACATAACATAATGCGCTCGTAATCAGTAGATGTCCTCGACTATTTTAAGAACATCAGCTTGAACAGTATTTATTTAGTTATTTATTCGTGCACAAATACGTTACAGACCTCACAGAGAAATTTTGTGGGGGTTCAGATGCAAAAGAAGAACAACGTTTAATATAAAAAAAACAAAGGCAAGTACACACATGTAAGAACTTTTCATTGAGGCACTTGTCATGAACACAGGTTCTGAATTTTACAGTGTTTTTATTTACCATTTCCTTTAGGATGTCTAAGCCGCAAGTTCAGGATCATAGCTGTTAACGTCATAACCTTAAGAGAAGACTGAAAAGTATTTGCGTTAGTTTGAAGCAAGTCCTTCTATCGTGGGACGTTGTAAAGGGTAGATGTACCTGGTTACAAAACCACTTTACTCGTAAGGTGACTATGTTATTGAAAGTTCCTCAAACTCTTGTCAACATAAAAAATATTTGGGTCTATTCTGCAGAGTACATATGCTATGCCACTGTTTACGAAGTAAGATCCCTTTAAAGCAAACATCGCACGAACATTTTCGGGGTTATTTGCTCAAACAAATGATATCCAAGCAGGCAGGCTTTGTTAGAAAGCGTACGTGCTCGTTTTTTTTTTTGTCTTAAGAAATGGCGCAGGGTAAACCTATCGCGAGTCTCAGATAAATATACCTTGGGAAACTGATAACTCAAAACGAGTTTCTGAATTCAATTTTTGTTACTAGGGCACGTGAACATCATTATTTTCTAGGACATCCGGTTTAAAAATACCATTTTTTATAGCGCAAGTGGAAAAGTTTAGTACTTACAGACAGGTCACAGTGCCTTATAATCAAGACCCGAAATTCTATCAGGCTTCTTAAAAGTAAGGGTGTTCTCCGTTGAAGAATTTCAATGAAAGTTCTTCAAACAACACGTCAAAGGTGATTCTTAAGACAGTGAAATGCAAAAAAAGGGGCAACGTCGAGTTTGTAAAGACATACGTGTCATAGATGGAAACATATTGAAATAAAGTTATTATTCCTAATGTAAAGGGTAACTAAATTTTGCATACCCAAAATAGTTTTGTACAATTCCCCTAATGCTGCTTGAAATTGGAGCGGATCCTTCCGTGCTTTTCCAAACGACTTACACCTACAGTACCGAAGAGCACTCTCACTTGCCTACTACATGTGAATAGTGTTTCAGCCACTGCTGAATATTTTAGAGCGATATCTCTATTCCTCCAGGTACAAACCCAGAAAACACTCGTTGCGTGAGTCTGACCTTCAAGCTCAGCCAAGGTCACGTGACCTGCGGCTCGTTCGTCCCCATCGTCTGTGTCGCGCTCGCGTGAGCATAACGCAGTGAGGCCGTGGAGGCGCGCATCGCGTGGCCTCACAACCCTTGGCCGAAGAGCTTCAGCGTAACGCTAATCGTGCTAAATAAAAAATGCCTGGTGGCTCCCTCGTAATGGAGAGTAAATGGAAGCATGAAATGGCTACCGGCAAAGCAATTTGGCTGGAGATGTTACTTGCCAAAATTTTGCGCATGTTCGCAAGTGCGCATCCCACCAAAATAGACCACACTGCACTGTGCGCAGGTGCATATGGACGGCATTGTTTCATGTCAGTGTGTGACATAAATCTTTGGATTTGCCTAGCTTGTGCGGCCACGACACGGCACCATGCTGGTGCGAAGCACGCAGCGTGGCGCCATCTCTCAAAGGAATCGGTGACCCGCACCGCGAAACCGTTGATCAGCTCCGGCTGCGCGCCGTTTGGGTTCCCTTGCTAACCACGCGTTTAAAAGAGCACAGGCGTGGCGCTGGCACTTGAAAGAGCAAGTGTACAGTGTACTGTATCTACCTTTGGAACGTTGCTATTAGAACGGAGATAAGAATGGACAAATGGCATTATCGATCGCCGTTAATGATTAACTTGAAAAATAATTTTCATTGCCTAAATCAATAAGGTGTAATTAAAAACTTGTCGTGTAAGAATTACTGACTTGCTTTGCACTGAGGTATAAAGCTCATTTTCAGTTGATGCACCACATGATATAAATCATGTCCTAATGTCGGTCGAAACGGATGTTTTCTCAAATATGCAACCTTTTTCAAGGTTTACAAACTTTAGTGCCCGAAAACATTTTTTACTCAAAATATTTCTTCCCTAGGTAAAGTTTTGCCAAGTCAGACGTTCAAACATAGAGCAACATTACGGAAAGAGGGCGATGGAAACAGTGCATTTTGGCAAACTTCGTAGAGGAACAACCGAGCCAGTTTTGTGGACCTTCAAATGTCTTAAACAAACATCGTCGCTTTATATTCAAACCAAATTTGGTATTGCCACGAGAAACAATACTCGCAGAATAATTTTCTCGACAAATATCATTCCGACGACACTCTGTGGAATGCGGAAGACCACCACGTGACCAAAGGTTTTACTTCCTAACTATTCAAGCAAAAAATCACTGTTTCCGATGCAGTAAGCTAGCAAACATTTTTTTCCTTCGTGTACATGCCAGATCGTCGCCAGAAATAGCTATGAAATTTTGCACCGAAAGACCCATGTCTCCAAACTCGTGTCATCTTCAGGTTTCTTGCAAGTGCGAATGACTTTCACAGTCTTCGCCCATCATTTGTAATTTGATATCTTTGCCGTAATGCATTTATTTGCATGTTAATTGTTAATGGTTTGGTATTAAGCAAAATTGAGTTTTCTGCACGAATACAGTCTATATCTGTGAGCAATCTGCACGAGGACAATAACGTCGAAGTCTGGGTCAGTTGGTACATGACGCTGAGGCAAAAACCAGTCAAAAAGACGCCGGACAAGGGGAAGAAGTGACACACACAACGACTGGACTAGCAACTGTGCTTTATTAGCTGACAGCACCTCCCAGAAGAACCACGGCGCATGCGCTAATCACGTAAAACCATGAAGCCAAAACCCAAAACATGAAAAAGCAAAAGCAGAAATTGGCCTACATAACGGCCAAGAATCTACCGCCACAGTGACAGGAACTCGCATTCCTTCTGTAGTAATGAAATGGACGTA
Source organism: Rhipicephalus sanguineus (assembly GCF_013339695.2). Taxonomy (NCBI): domain Eukaryota; kingdom Metazoa; phylum Arthropoda; class Arachnida; order Ixodida; family Ixodidae; genus Rhipicephalus; species Rhipicephalus sanguineus. The sequence goes on along the minus strand of NC_051180.1, from coordinate 101,800,181 downwards.
CTGCTTACACAATCATCGCGGTGCATGTTTATATGATAAGCTTCAAGGATTTCGCGCTCCTCTTTGCCCCCACCTCTACCCAAAAATCTTAACATTGGAAAACAGCGGCACACAACCACAGACCTGGCAGTGGCGGGGAAGATTAGCCCCGTCTGACGTGTTCAACGAATTTGGTGCTCGCGCAGTCGTTCATTCAAACATCGGCCAGTTTGGCCGATGTATACTTTTTCGCATGTTAGCGGAATCGCATACACAACATGTTTCGCGCAGGTAGTGTACTTGGTTTTATGTCGAATAGAACATACCGGAGCACTTGTGTTTCCGCGAGCAACACGTGCACACAGCGCAGAAAGTTTGCAAGGCGCCGAAAAGACAACATCTGCGCCCTGTCTCAAAGCGACTTTTTTCACATTGTGGGAAACCTTATGTATGTAAGGCATCACTACAACACTCTTCCGCTGGGAATCAATTGGTTCTGGACATCTATTCGCCGGCCTTTTCACCTTTTGCAGCAGCGTTTCTGCTACAGCTGTCAAGACCTGCCTGGGAAAACGAGCTGCTTCCAAGCGCTCAACCTGACAGTCAAAACTCGACTTAACGCAGTGGTGGCAACTCTTCTGCGGTGCATTACGGAAGCAGTTACTCGCGATCCCTCTCTTAACAATTTTTGAGTGCGCGGACGAGTAGGGTAACAAGGATTTCTTGCTTCTGGGAGAAAAGCACCAGCACAAATGTCCATGATCCCTAAAAGTAAGCAAAAGATCAAAAAACCTAATGGAATGCGAAAAATTATACATCGGCCAAACTGGCCGATGTTTGAATGAACGACTGCGCGAGCACCACAATTCGTTGAACACGTCAGACGGGGCTAATCTTCCCCGCCACTGCCTGATCTGTGGTTGTGTGTCGCTGTTTTCCGATGTTAAGATTTTGGGTACAGGTGGGGGAAAGGAGGAGCGCGAAATCCTTGAAGCTTATCACATAAACATGCACCGCGATGATTGTGTAAGCAGTACGTCCATTTCATTACTACAGAAGGAATGCGAGTTCCTGTCACTCTGGCGGTAGATTCTTGACCGTTATGTAGGCCAATTTCTGCTTTTGCTTTTTTCATGTTTTGGGTTTTGGCTTCATGGTTTGACGTGATTAGCGCATGCGCCGTGGTTCTTCTGGGAGGTGCTGTCAGCTAATAAAGCACAGTTGCTAGTCCAGTCGTTGTGTGTGTCACTTCTTCCCTTGTCCGGCGTCTTTTTGACTGGTTTTTGCCTCAGCTGCACGAGGATGTAGAATATTGCTGCATACGAAAGGTGATTTTCATCAAAATTTTATTTGTGATAATGCACGACGTGTGTTATACGGTATCACTTGTGCGACTTCGCGCCTCGGAGCCAATTTAGCACTTACAAGGGGTGCTCTAATGTGGACAATTAAAGCTGAAAACGCATGTGTGCTACTTATTAAATGAGAAAAAAAATCTAGGTGTAATTATTATTCTGTTTCATACAAAATAGGAAGAAATAAAACACCTGATATATACCGGAAGTCTGAAAGCGAGATCATGACCGTTGGCGGTATCGGAAAAATACTCCATAGGAAGCGAAATTCATTGTGTCATGATCTCACGAGGATTCCTTAATTATCTAGAAGTCACTAATGAAGACGCAGAGACAGCTTTCATTGAAGCTGCGGCCCACACACAATGGAGATAATTGCATCACCGTGTTGCAGGCTCGTGAGCGGAAGACTCAGCGCGAACAATTATGTAGAGTTGATAGGCCGAACGCCGGCTGAGGTACACGTAGCGACTTCCTCTAGGCTCCTATAGAAGCGAGGTAAAGCGACCGCTGCTCGGGCAATATTCTAATCTTGCAAACTGGCAGGCTGTCATTTGTTTCGCTTACCGGCGAGACCTCGCGTGTAGGCTTAGGCAGAAATTATGCCTGAGCAGAGGTTGAGTTTCAGTGAGATGCAAAATTTAATTCACAACAGAGACAAAGCTTTCAGAGCAACGGCCGTAGGCGTAGCGCATTCGGTGCAGGTACACAAACTCCAAAGCCCACACACACGGGGTATTTAGCTCGAAGAACCACGATATATGCTTAAAGACTGAAATAATCGCTTGAATAAACAGCAAGGCAAAATTGCATCGAAGCTTTTATTCTTGGTGAGACGAATAGACAACAGTGCCTCAGAGGCTGATGCCAAACGTTGCGTCTCGGAAGGTGTGGACGGTCTTGCGTGGTGTACCCCAAATTTTAGTACGTACGCTGTGAATTCTGCAGAGTCCTTCCTCAGAAATAACGCTTTGGCGTAAAAAAATAAAAAATGGCGCTGTGTCCCACCTTGCTTTCGCCGTCAATGTGATTATTTGTGCTACTGCCTGAATTACGTTGAAAGGTGCTGGGGGAGGGGGGAGCACATTATGCATGACATGATTTCCTTGTTTTTTGAAGCTCTGTATCGCATTGCACGTTGTCAGCGTCGTCCTGTGAATATCATAACTACATGTTTGTCTCATACATAGAAAATGTTCCTCCTCCTAATTGCGCACTTTTGCCACATCTAATGAACCATTTGGAAGCATTGCCGACCACTTTCCATGTGTCAAAGCCGTATGATATCGCGGGTGTAATGCATGATTCCATTCAAGTCACTCTCAAGTCACTCTTCAATCATACCCAATTCTATTATGTGATCGGCAACACATACGGTGCATACAGTTTTCGTAACCAGTTTAACTTGCTGGGCATCAGGGGCACAAATTGCACCTGGGAAATGTGGGCAGGTAAATCAGCTAAAAGTGTTTGTCAACCTGTGTTTTCACAGGTCGCTTTCGAATTTGAAGACGCTACCTCCGGCGCTTCTCAACGCCTTCTTTCCCGCACTAAGTCAAACCCATCTGCGCCTACCTTAAGCAGCATTGTCCTTTAAACGGAACAATAGTTTTATTGCTGTTGCATTTGTGTAGGAGAAACGGCGTTGTCTCTTTTTCGTGTAACTTCACTTAAATGCATCGTTGCCTTCCCAGACGCGCACCTGAGAGGACCGCAGCCACACTTCGCTTGAGGCGCTGACAGAATGGATTCTGTAACCGACGGGGCAAATTCTCTCAGAACTTCGCTCTGCGAAAGGAAGTAGCAGGAGCCGTGGTTATTTAGAGACCAGCTGTCACTTGCACATGTTGAAAGCTGAGTGCGAGTCCCGAAGGCCTCTACCATCTAAACTACTATGAGTGCACGGGCGTTCCTTTTGAACCCCCAGAAAGCCGCGCAATATTTGACGGCAGAAAAGTTCGTTTTGAAACCACCTTAACGGGTATCTTCCTAGCTTGTGTAACGGCTTCAACGAGAAAAGTGGGCAGTGTATTTCGCTGTACCGAACATACACCTAATAAAGGAAAAGAATCAAATCCGCGAGGTCTTCGCATTAGCAGAAATTAGTTCTACCTTCTATCTAGAAAAAAAAATCGCAATTTTGTGTTTGCGTTTAATAGTACTTTGTATTGGCTGTCGACTTCTTTTATTACTCGGAAATTGGCCGGTTGACTATTGGTTTACATCTCACGCCGACAATAACGACAAAAGCCGTTTCGGTGCTTTTCTTCGGAGTTGTCTTGCACCTTAAAATACTTGAACAGCTTTGTTCGGTATTTTTAAGCACCCATAAACTCTACTATGTGGTAGGCTTGTCAAACGTGCGTTTTTCCTCTTTGCCGGCGTTGTGTGTGTGCGTGCTCCCCTCTCTTTTCCTCTTTTTTTTTTTTGCTCCTCTTTCAAACTTCCCCATCGCTTTCCCCTGTGCAGGGTAGCATACCGGTTACGCTGACCTGGTTAACATCCCTGCCTTTCCTATTTCTCCTGTTTTCCTTCTATCCTTGACGAGGGCGGAAGATATCTCCCACATTGATCTAGCTGTTAAAATAACCACTAAGTTTTATTCAAGTCGCATACGCCTCTGAACATAAAATTATAAAATATTCGCACTTAAAATTCAAAGCATTTCCCTTCGTTTGCAGTGTTATGAAAACAATAGTCTATCTCTTATTTTGAAATAGTTGAATAGAAAATATAAACGAATATTTTGTCGCTTGTGCAACACTTTTGCGACTCTTGGTTACGTCTACAGTGCTGCAGATCCCCAATTTTATGCAGACTGCAGACACTCTCGTTGTACAGCTTCTTTAAACCGATTTCCCAACCTTGTTTCGCTCACAGATAAGCTTGCGCGCTCACTAAAAATATTCTCCGGAAAATATCAACCCATTATTTGCGCTGTCTCATTTACTCCAGTGACTTCATCAGTATTGATTGGCTATAGTAGATTCTGTATACAGGGACGACTTATTGCCCTCTTACGGTACTGAACGTTCGCGCGCGCTTTATTTATTCCCTGCGTGAGATAGTGTGGTTGTGCAACATATCACATTTTATGGAATTAGTGCGTCAGGCCGTTTCTAGTCATTTCGAAACGTTCTCGCCCCGCTGTCAGGCGCGATTACCTCGGCAATGCGGCCTCTGGCGTCCTCCACGAGCCTTCATAGCAGGATTGTGCGCTTTATCTTCTGCGTTTTTTTCTCGTTCTCAACGAACAAAAGCCACGTTGCAAGTGCTGCAAGAACGTGCTTTAGAGTCGAGAACACGAATGTCGGAAAATGGTCGTTTCGAGCGAGATTACCTCTAATAAGCCCGGACTGTTTTAGTGAGGCTCAATCACGGGTTCAACTCGAAGCCTTGTGCAATAGCTTCAGCGAGCGAGGCAGACGTCCTGCTTTCGCATGCATCGTGTCTTTCGACCAGAAGAAATCGAGGAGCAATGACCATTAATCGGAAGAGGACCGTGGACCGGTTCTTTAGGTTTGCTTGCACTCAGCAGCCCATGCACCTAATGAAGGGTGTAAACCAGTCGGGGAAATTGGAATGTCGAAGTCTACGAATCATCCTGACTGTTAAATAATGCTATGAGAGTTTCTTCAGTGATGTGGTAGTGAAATCATGCAGCTGTAGAATAAGTGATTCTACTAGGATGAAAATAAACACGTTTATAAAAAAAACATGTGCCCTGCATAAGTTACTCTATATTCCTTACCGTAAGTTGTTCCTTCTGTTTCTTTTTATGTATGGTTCTTTTTTTCTAAGGTTAACAAAATCTAATTAATCGGGAAGCAAACAGGCGTCGTCCTATTATAGGCGACAAAACACACGGCACGTATCTTTTAGCCAACACAATTAGTGAACAAGTGAACATGTGTTGTAGTTGCAGCATGCAATAGCGAACGAGCGATGTGGATGTCCTGATTTCTGTAGTGAATGCTTATGTGCTTGCTTGCCGGGCTATTAGATGCGAAGTATCTTAAGGCGGAGCTCAATCCGGTGGTGGTGGTGGTGGTGGTGGTGGTGTGCGGCGTGACCGCCCTTACTGCGCATGCGCATACCCTCTCCACACACCTTGCCTCAACTCCCCCTCTCCACATACCCTCTCCCACCCCCCTCTCCCATCCCCCTCTCCACTTCTCCTCTCCCATACCCCTCTCCACTCTTCCTCTGAAACGCGGGCTAGACATGCCGAAATTCTCTCCTGCGCAACGCCGCGATGAGCTCGAGCGCATGCGCGTCCCCTTCCCTTCTCTCTCCTCTCCTACGCTGCCCCCCTCTCTCCCGCCGGTCGACCGCGTTCCCCGCTCGCCCTGTGAGAATTAACGGCCAGGCTAGATGGAGACACGACGCGCGTAGCATCCCTCTTCGCGTTCCACGACGCGAGGTCGGTAGCATGCCCAATGAACGCCAACGAAACGCGATCGTGCAAGTGCTCCGGCTTCGCATCGCCTCATGGTCCCCTTTAGCGGGAGATGGTGTAATTTTTTATAACTACTGATACATTTAAGAACTACATGCATGCCTCCAACATACATTAACTGCAGAGGAGAGATGTGCCGCTTGGCTGCTTTGCTTTATATTGGTAAGGTAAACAGCCACGCTTTCTTCTGACCACATGGGTCTCATTTGCTGCAGGCTATTCCTAAATTTAATTATTCTGGAACAGCCTGATGTTAAAGAATTGTAGAACAAAACTTTTGTGTATCTGTAGTTTTCGGCACTCTTTCACTTCTTACCGCAAGTGTGTTATAGGCATGTTGATTATCCTTCTCTGACGCGGCTTTCGCTGTTGTACGCTTCGCAGCATATTCGAGGCGTGCGCGAGCTTAAAACGTGTCACTTGGCTCTTAGTAATATGAAGTTTTTGAAATCATTGATGTGTGTGCATTAAGGATATCATGAAAAAACACTAATTTACATCTAATTTATGAGGCCCCCACTTGCATTTACTTTCGCTTCTGGTTTTTTTTCTTCTTTTTTTAAAGCTGCTCGCTCAATCTTCACCCAACGAATGAGAGATGAGATACTGCTGGGCGCTTCTCCACTATAAACCGGGAGCTATATGTAAAATTCAGGTATGTCGAAATATGTTTCAGCACAAGAAGGCCAGAACAAAGTATTATACGTGTATTGGTGAATCTCCATTTACATGGCGAGTAATTCACGGCCAACCAAATCTTTTAGGCATCAGTCCTGTATTTGTTCAGAACCATATACATACGGATAGTCTATACACCCTAAGCCTTCTTATTCACGCTTTGTGTTACGTGACGCTTTCGACACTCGTTAGCATGGTGTACTACCCTGCGCCTTTCTCCACACTTAGCGCAGAATTTACTATCCTTCTGCGCCTGCTTACGTGCAGTTCGCTGTGTCGTACATAAAGCTTATGCCGGTGTCACACGGTCACAAGATCGCGATCGGGTCTGATCCGGGTTGAATTTCTCGATCGTGATTGGCTCTCTTACGCAAGCTGCAGCAGGGAGCCAATCACTGGTGAAAAATTTGATCCCTGTCGTGTTTATTTGCGATTAGCACTGCACTGTGTAACACCGATATTATACTTATAAAACGGTATTAGCTTAACAGCCTGTTTCTTCCGTGAATAATAGCAGCAGAGTAGGCAAACCTAAGCCTACTTCTAGCTCCTTCTCCAAAGGCTACGTCGATAACACAAAAGACACTGACAGGTTCAACGCGACATTGTGAATAAGTTTTGCCTGTGGGATTAAAATAAAAAACACTTCATAGAATTGAAGGCTTTTTGGTGCATTTGTAACCCTTCCATTCGCCGTCTTCATCTTATACTCTCTGGATCGAAGCCATATTGTGAGAATAAGCACACATTTCGGAGAAACGTGACCTGAATGAATGTATTTGTTATATCTTTTCACGCCGTGCCTATGAGCGCGGAATTGTGAATGCGCTCAGGATGAGTGGTAGTTCCAATACTCAACGGGTAAAAGTTGAGATAGATTCATTTAAAGCTGGAAGTTGCGTATATATTGGAAACATAATGCCGGCTAGGCGTTATTCTGAAATGGGAATCGGTAGTGCATAAACTTGTCATGCAAAGATTTGATGCTAATGCGTTGCCAACTCGGTTCAAGCGATGTTACCTCGTAGTGTAATTCTCTACCTTAGAACAAAATCATGGCATCCTTCAAATAGCTGCCATATTGCATTTTTTTAATGTTTTCCCAGAATTAAGTGGCGCTTTTTTTAATGTGGTTCTACGTCCATGCACCCAGCTCGACTAAGAGAACTCCTCCAAGTTGGTGCCAAAAATGCGAATGACTAAGCGGCAGGGACTAGCGTAACAACAAAAGAAATGAGGCGTTGCGAATCTCACGGGAGGAGGAATAATGGACCTGGAGCCAACGCTGTTCACTTAAGACGCACGTTAGGCCGATGCAACCTATTTTAAAAAGTAAGAATTTTCCACAAATTCAGGAGCCTTTCGTACGCAATCATGACAAACAGCCTTACTAAAAAAATGTCTAGTGCTGAAGTCATGGATTCCCCAGGTACATTTATACTATTTATGCGTCGTTTTGCATAAATTGCCTCCTTTTAAGTTTAAACATCAGTGTGTCGGTGATGGGTCCACAACTAATCTAACGCAGTCTCTATATGCATAATGCATATATGAGTCCTTTTACAAAGCGTATATTTTTGGCAGAACCTTGTAATGCGAAGAAGGCACGTCGCCGCCTACAACTGCTGAATTTTCAACTCCGAGGAACTGCGCAGGCGTATCTCTGCAGTGAAACCGGCGTGGTGAATGCGAATGAGAGAGAGATAATAATATTTAATGCAATTCCGTGCGATCTTAGCCTGGTTTATCGCCTGGTTTGCTACTCCAGCTGTCGGGCGATTACTATGATATATACAATGATCACATAAACACACCAATAGTACATACACTAACGCAGTCACAAACACATATATATATGAACCAAAGAGTCATTCACATACTTTCGTTGAGCAACATGAAGGTCCGATTTTGTCTCTTGCTTCGCTTTCCTTGTTAGACTCGAAGGTATCTGCGTGTTTCACCACCTGACTCTTTAGTATCCGTTGCTACCGGCAACAGATAATGTCTTGAATGACTTTGCATTTGCAGAACACGCCTTCACTATTTCTTTGAATATGTCGTATAGTCTCAAACTTCGCAACAGCGAAATTGACTTTTACTTGTGTATTGATGTGTTTTCGCGTGTAGATGCACGCGTACATGTGTACGAGGATCAATACTTCGGCTGAGGAGAAAAAGAAGCAAATGGTCATAAAGAACAGCCAACTAGCCTATTTTTGCACGCTATGGCCTTCGCCTTCGAGTTGTCTAAGACGAATGCTTAAGGAACCTTGTGAGTTTTTTGCACGCGACCGTACAGCACTTTTCTCTTAAGGCAAGCATTATTTATGTTTAAATTCCTTTACAAAAATAACACATGCTGTTTAGAAAACAACTTTTACGCCCTTTCGTTCTTCTAAAGACCGTTGCTTTGAAGAAGCTTGCTGATATTGCTAAACTCGATGCGGGATGAAATAAACGTCGTGCAAATTGATATAAAACGGAAACCGAGTGCGTTGCAAGGACCTCTTTGGGGAATGTCATCGCTCGAACATCTCGCGCACAGTGACAGACGCAGGTGGCGAAAGATTTGGGCTTCTCCGCCAGGAAACGCTGACCTCTGCAGCACGGCCACGACGGGTGCTACTGAACGCAATATCCGGCATCCAGAGCAGCGAAGACACGTGTGGGACTGTTGACGCAGCAGGACACGCCAAATGCAGCGACGCTTCTCTGCACGTCTGCCCCGCTGAAGGATATATACGGCACAGGAGCATTGTGCTAGCGATCACACTGTTCCGGAGCGTCAATTGCGTCTCAGCGGAAACAGTGCGGCTTATTATTTCGCAGAATGCAGGCTCAGTCAGGTTAATTGTGCGCTATAGTTTCGGGTACAGAGCCTGCTGAAGAAACAAAATTGCGATATACGCTGTTGTTATGCGATGTTTCCGTTACCAGTCACTGCAACCGCAGTTACAAGGATGAAAGATGCGAAATACACCCGTGTACTTTGATTTTGGCGCACGTGAAGGAAGTCAAGGTGGTAACGGGTAATGCCACAGCATTTATATTTAGACTTCTTTGTTTTAATATTTTCAATCAAAGTTATTATCATGGCAACAGCGAGTGTTTGCAGCGCACATGATCGTCGTTTCGTGGTAATCAAAACCTTGATCATGAGGTATTACTGAAAAAAACATTACAGTGGATATGAGAGGATAAACTGTACTGCATTGCTGAGAAACTGAGGTAGAGGGTGATGGTCTTTTCATTGCGCCTTTTTGCGTTGGCTGCCTGCCGACAGTGCCGGCTGCCAAGATGTCGAACAGTTCTTCCTGTCAATCTCGCAGTAAAGCATAGAGATTCGCCTTGATAGTTTGTTCATTCTATTTTCTGGAATATAAACTGGATTCATTCGTCAGAGTATGACTTTATGCTCATCTCAATTTTAGGCTAAACTTTACTACCTGTATATTTATGATTTAAAGTAATTTAAGCTATGTTCATGCCGTGGTCGTTCCTTGATCTTACTGGTCTTTTTAGTTGTGTTGTTGTCTTGGGTGCACTTGATTAACTTCTGTAGCTGTTATACTGTTCATTTCATATGCGTAATAAAATCTGTATTTATTTATTTATTTACTTATTTATTTATATATTTATTTATGTGTGTGTGTGTGTCTGTTTGTTTTTTTGCGCCCACTGCCGCGCAATAAGCGCTATGACAGGAGTGCGTTTACCGATTGAAATATACACACAATACAAGTAATTATAATATACAGCGTAAAAAAGAAATAAACAAGTAGACACTTGGAGGACGCGTCAGCTTCGCCTTCGAGAGCAGAACGCGATAGAATATTCCGGCTCCCTGCGCATAGCCTTGTCAATTGCTAGCCTGGCTTCGCTTCTCGGTGCTTGTCTCCACCATGCCGCAAGGAAACGAACGACTGTGTGCGTAACATTGGCCGTTTCAAACTATCCTAGAAGCCTGCTGCAAGTACAGCTGCGTAGTGCCTACTACGTCATAATTCTTCCTTTTGTGAATCAGCGAATAGCCCACAACGCGTACATAAGGCAACGCGCGAACCAACGCAGCTGCTCACTTTATTGTTGCTTTCGCTGATGAGGGTGAATAAATATATCTGAGCGCTTTGCAAAGGGTATGCCTTTAAAACACCCCTCGTTGCGCAACTCTCATGTTTTGACACCTGGCGCGATTTTACGCTACTGCACCGCAATATTACATGCGTTAAAGAGACTCCTCCCACTACATGACAATCATATAGTGTTTTTAAAGACGATAGTATTTTTGGGGGAACTTCAACGCAGAAACTTTGGTCTGTCTGTCTGTCTATCTGTCTGTCTGTCTGTCTTTCTCTTTGTCTGTCTGTCACCCGATCAACACACCCGATCAACCCGAGCAACAACACTAGGTAAGTATTAGGCGGTGTGTTCCTTTAATAGAAAATACATATATACGTAATTCTAAAGACCCTAGTTTCTTAAGCTGCGCTGAAAATGCGGCTGCGCTGCAAATGCCATGCTATGCGCGCCGACGAACGCCCTCTGCCACGGAGGAAGGAAACCCTCTGCACAAGCTCATGTTTCTCGACGTATTGCTAGATGGCGTCCATATCTCACGCAGCGCCTCCTCTATCGTCTTTAGACTGCATTTGCAGCGGAACACACAGATACGCGGCCACTTTTTGTTCCGAAGCGGTTTCATGCAATGGCGTAGCTCAATGGTAGAACACCTGCTTGCCACGCAGAATACCTGTGTTCTATTGAACCGACAATTTTTATTATTTATTTAATTTGCATCTTTCTCAATTTTTCGGTCACGGACAATGCTAATTTTTCGCTCGCAATCAATGATGCCGAAACCGACGCCGACACCAGAATTTCTGCGATACCAGCTTTTTAACGCTATCGCATTAATAAACACACTTGGCCACCGGAGGAGGATGTGTTATAGGCACATGTGTTAGATAGCGCACACAACACTACGGGATGGGTATGAACGAAAAGAACCAGATATATTCATTCCAGTATTCAAGTTCACGGAAGAAAAAAGCTTAATTTATGTGTGTTAGTGCGTGAGTAGTCAGATAACAGGTTTAAGTCATCACGGCGCCTCGTGGACGACTCAGGCACCAAGTTAGGGCAGTTGTTATTTAAGAGTTGAATCGGAGAGCTGACGATGTAGCGCCAGAAAATTAATGATTTGATTCGGCAATGTCAAGAGAGCGAAGATGAAGTCATTGATGAATGCGTAGAAAAGAGTGATAAGTCGCTGACGCAAGGATGAAATGTAAATCTTATAGCTTTTTTTCTGGATTGTTTTTGTCATGTTAATCTAGCACTGCTTATAAGGGCACCAGATGACAGATGCATAGTCAGCGAGAGGACGGATTAGCAATTTATACAACAAAAGCTTGGTATCCTCAGTATCGATCGATACAACAGAAGCTGAACATAACTTCCATTACAAAGGGCCTGTGATACTCATGGGTGTAAACAGTGAAATAAGGTAACGTGAATAATATAAACGAGGCAGATATTAGTGCCAGTCCAATAATGATGTACACGCATGAGTGCTCTCTTAGCTTGTTCTAACAAAACTTACCTCACTTCTCTACTCCCCCGTGTTCTTACATCAAATAGATTATGTCCAAGATTATTGCGCGAAGTGGGCTCCAAGGTGATTTCGTGGCTGCCAGTGTTGTGCGAAACTGGGCTAAGGCGCCAAAATCCGAAACACTTGGGCGAATATCTCGCCGCTCCGCCTTCTACTCACTTCGCAGTCGCGATCCGAAAAATCTGTAGGTCGTCTTTGTCTATCTGAGATTGATGACAGTTGCCCACTTGGAGTAGTAATTCAGGACCCGAAGAGTCATATATGACCTAGGCCTTGCCAGAGCTAGTCGCATCGTACGCTTATTCAATGTTATCGGTAGAACTCCACTCCACGTTAAAGTGGTACGGAAGCTTATGCGCAGCTGTGGTTATCTCGGCAGAAAAGGTACATTGTAGAAGAATTACGAATGTATCCGCCACTCATTTATAACAAGAAAATCAACAATAGGCCAATGATGGGAAAGTAACAGAGACTTGGCCAATAATAGCTAACAGCGTAGCTGTGAAGGAAACGCAGTAAGCTTCACCACACTCTGCCGTCAGGGTTCTCCATGTCGGGGTTCTGCATGCCACTACTACCACAAGATCTCGCTAGCTTTTTACGCAGTATATCGAGCCTTGGCTGTTAATGCGATCCTCGAAATAACTGTGGCCATCTAACCTTCGCTAAGGGTTTACGAGTCCCCATAGAAATTCACTCTCTCTCTCTCTCTCAAAACAACCCCGAAAAAAAATGAGGTCAAGTAAGAGGAGAAAATAAACTTTAGAAGGAATGTCCAAGAGAAAGCCATAGGCTATGTCCAGCTTCGAGAAAAAGCACGAAAGCATCGAGAAGGCGCAGTCCAACCGTAAAGTAAGTTAAAGCGCCGTAAAGAGTGGTGGTAACCGTCCAGGGACGAAGAAACGTGGATGGAATTGAGATGGCAGCTTGGCAAAGATTGGAAATTCGTTCTACGTGCTCACGTAGCTGCTAAGTTCGCGAGGCCAAGGTTGATCGTGTTGCAAGCAGAAAGTGAGAATGACACGCTGGGTAAAAACGAAATAAAAGAAATAAAACGTGGTAGTACGCCCGCGCAACATTTCAGAATCATGACTACAACTTCAGTGAAGCAACGCGGTAAATAAGGAGGCACAGGTCCCTCAGGACACGACGGAATCCAAGTGTGTGTTGTTATTTCCGAGAAATTGCAACTCGGTGAAAGTTATGATATAAGGTAGCTTTTGTTTCTCCACTATCACTCGCGGTCGCTCTAGTTCGCGTAGACCGTAGACCGATGACGGCAGTAACCATCTTGGAATGCCGTCGTGAGAGGTCATCGCGGATGGAGACTACAAAAGCATTGCTCAAATTCTTGAAGACAACAGGCTTGCACTAGCTGGTATATTCCAATGGCGAGATTGCGACTGTGCGGAGTGGGACTTTGTTCGTGTGTGATCCCCCTCTCCCTCTTTCTCTATATCTTTGCCTCTGAGAAGAGGAGGACGGAGAGGATGTTTGGTTGCAGGTAGATCTAGCCTTGCGAGATACGCAGGCGATTGCCCCGCACGGTTTCCTCCTTTCAGGTTGTGCTGAAACATGTCCATTTTTTAAAAGGCGAAGCGCGGGAGGCTGCCAAGAACGCGCGCGGCGCGCGACCCATCGATGCACATGCCGCTAGCTATTCCGCACACGGTGCTGTGCTGGGCCCCCATATCACCACACCCCACTCCAATGTGTGCCACTTATCACCAGACACATTGCGCGGTTTGTAAGCTTTAACCTCTATCATTCAAACTCCCCTGTCCCTTTCCCCAATGTAGGGTAGCCTACTATTTTTTTAGACTGGTTAACAGCCCTGCATTTGCTCTTTCTCCTGTTCCTTGTTTCTCTATTGCTTATGCATTGTTTTCATTTTCACTTGGGCCTCTCCTATACTGGACTTGATTTGGACACGGAAACAAAATCTTGCAACGCTTGTACCACCTCTTTTTTACTGATGCGCGGTGGCTGGTGCGACAATTGCCACTCAGGTGCCAGAAGCAATACAATTTTAGACTATACTTTCAATTTTAGCGATCAAACCAACACATCACCAGCTTGAGCGAGGTATAAACTCATTTCTTCCGCGCTAGTACAGACATTTCCGACCGCTAATGTCGAGCCACTGGCTAACAGCAGCGATATTAAGTTCTGTATTACTGCTGAAAAAAAAGCCATGTTGGTCAACCGATAATATTTTGAATATTCCTTGGGCTACGTTTATTGTCCTTATGAACGCGGACAAAATTCTAACACACATTATCAGCGAAATTTTGTTACGAACTACGAAATCTTCACCGACTTTAAATGTTTTGTGAGTCAAGGCAAGCAGATTTGCAGTAAGGAATAACTTTGCCACTAATGTAACAAAATACGGGCACCCAAATTGCATTTCCTTTTCTCCTTAGCGCTAGAATTTTTAGTTTTGTTAAAGCTGCATCATTCGAATGTCTTACTTTCCGTCAACATTACCCACATCTTTCAATTGAAACCAAAATTATTCACTAAGCTTCCAAGGATACATGAACATCGGGTCCCTGTATTTGTTGTCTGAGAGCTTATTCAGACGGATATCAACTGACCAAGGTGTGCAATTGAAGGCAGTGTGTAAGAAGAATCACCTGTATGGATTACTTCATTGTATTTTCTCTAGTTAGCTTGAAACAAGCGCTCTCTGTACTGGAACGCGGAGATGGCGTTCTGAAACGTTTGCTTTGTTTCCCAGATCACAGCAGGGTCTTATGTTCATATCAAGTGCGGAGCACTTTGGGGTCCCGGCCTGTCGTATGCTGTTGTATGCTGTCATCGTATGCTGCCATAGCTTGGCGCAACGCAGGCAAAATCACGAATAGCATAGCCATCTGTAGCATATTGAGCGCGCACTCGAGCCAAGGCGAAGTCTTCTTCCTCTTGTTCTTCGAGTGCCTTGATGATGACAGGTACAGAGCACTTTAGAGGCCCGGGCTGTCTTATGCTGTCGTATACTGTCGTACGCTGTCGTATGCTGTTGTCTCTTGACGCAACGCAGGCAAAACCACGTATAAAAATAGAAAAAAACGAGGAAGCAAGCGAGAAATAGAAAGAGCAAGAAAAACAAAGAAATAAAGAGATAGGAAGAAATGAATAGACATAAAGGAGGGAAAAAGATAGAAAAAAAAAACGGAAAAAGAGGAGGAAAGAAAGAGAAAACCAAATACAAACAGAGACGGCTGCCCAGCTCCACACTTTCTTCAGGCTTGGCACCCCTTGTGCGAAGATGCCTTAAATTTTTTAGACTGTACCAACAAATTAGAAATATCCAAAGGCAGCAATCCATCACTATACATGCACAAAGAATGGGATTTTAACCAAGTCCTGAAAACATCTGTTACGTGAATTGTAATTATTATTATTTGTTAAGTTAACTGTAATTCCTACGTGGTCACGGCGTACGTGAAAGTTTTATTACGGCCTGCCTATTGTGCGCTAATTTCACACATTTTCCACATGGAATACGTATCACGTAGTACGTGCCACTTATTTCTCAGTCATGTGTCTGCCAGTAACTGGCTGGCCACTTCTCCGTCAAAATGTCACATGTGGCACCCTTTTCTCTTTCTATTAAGGCAAATAAAGTTCAATGTTGAGTCTTACAGCTGACAAACGTTGTCAACGTTCAAGTATTCAATAAAAGTCATTTGGTCCCTCATGCATTTGCCTATGACGGCTCGAAAGCAAAGCACATCTTCTTTGTATTGACTCGCACTCCCCCCCTCGCCGAATGATTTCTGCACGCCATGTGGTTTTGCACTGCCTGCGAGATCGGAGGCATTGGAATATTGTCTGCGTCTCACGTGGTTTTGCAATGCCTCCGGTATCTGTTAACCTTTGACCAAGCGGCCATGTTACTTGATGAGGCCAGAACGACGTCATGATGACGTCACAAACTTCGGGACCTGTGACATCATGATGACGTAATATGGTGACGTCATAGAGTTATGGTGACTATGTTTTTGATCGCTCGTGTTGATGCCGGCGCCGACGGTCACTTTTGTGCGCTTGATGCGGCATCCAAGCTTTCGGCCTAAAATTTGTCGAAATGATGTGCATTAACGTTCTTCATTTCCTTAGGCTGCTCTCCTAAACGAGAGTTCAGAGAACGCAGCAAATGCAAGCGGGGAAGTAGCTCTGCTAAGAAGATGAGAATTTCGTCTCCTGACAGGTTTGCAAAGACAACGAGCTTCGTGTCGTAAAGCGGTGGTATCGATCAGTGGAGAGGAAATGAGCCAAGCATGAAAGAGCGAACCAATGTGAGGGGGTATCAGTCTATCCAATAAGGGCACTTCTTATTGGAATAATTGGAATATTGGAATATTGGAATAATTGGAAGCCATCTGTTTTGGTGTCAATATAAAGGGCGTCCTTGCCTTCGCCTCCAGTAGCCGTTGCCATCGATAAGCAGCCCATCTCCTTATGCCCATCTGCATCTTACTGCCTTGAACAACAACAACAAAAACAGGTATTTTCCCAAGGCGCTTTACGTTACTGGGCTCTTCGTAGCCTATGTGAATCAATTTATAACATATAACTATTCCATAAGAGAACGAACCCATTTTCACTTTTTGAGCGCACGAAAGAACAGGGACGAAAAACAACACAGCGCTGTGTACGCGTCGTTTTTCGTCCCTGTTCTTTTGTGCGCTCAAAAAGTGAAGCATGAGTTACCAACATGCCCATGCATACGCTCTCTGAAGTTATAGAACTCATTTTCAATATTGAATCAGTACGTTCAAAAATGCCGAAACTAACTCATATGTCCGTGGACATCCTGGCGAGAACTGAAAGTCTGCTAAAAATGCTTCAAAGAAAATAAGTGGCATCGAAGGGCTCCTTGTGACTTCATTGCGTAATTTGTTCGGCTATTTCACATGTTTGTGTCTATTTCCCATATCCTAGAAAAGTCTACGATGACCGCATTCGTTTTTTTAAACATAAATGAAAACGCTGTTATAAGTGAAGTGACGTCATTAGTTGTATGTACATTTAATCGGCCTTGTTATGAGTACGGAAGAGAACACGCTTCAAAACTTCGCAAATATTCTTAAACCCAGAAAATGTAGGTATATTACTTTTACAAGCATCAAATATAATTACATAACAGCGCATCTAAAAACACTCACTGCAACTCAAAGGGGCCATGACACTTCATTTTCGATCATAATCTGTGTTATGTGGGGTAATCTTTGAGCGCTCACAAACGTGCTGGCGAAATTTTAGCTCATTTGGTCGAGCACTTAAATGAAAATTTAATATTTTTAAACACGCGAGCGGCCTCACAGTCGGGCAACACTGGCGCACCCGCGAGCCATGACGTCACAAGCTGCTTGCTTTACGAGAATCTGTATCCGCCGAATGATTTTGTTCAGTGGTCAGCTGGGCGTGCAGTCGAGCCATTTCAGTTTTCTTCAGTTTGTCATTGAAACTCAACAATTTCCAGCGGCTGAAACTTTGGTCGAAGACGACGGCTCCGCTCTTTTCAGTTCATGAGGTCACTAACGCCATGGCAAAGTGGCAGCCGCCGGTGGTGGGTGGGGTTTACAGCCGGCGACTTCTAGGGCTCATTTTTCACTGAAATAGGGCTAGTTCTAGGGCTTACTTTCATTTGTCTATGTTTAAAGGCACAATAGACCCACTAAAATGTCTCGCTGAAAGCCGCAAATTGTGGGGTGACCGTGTCACGCCCCTTTAACACGATTCCTAAGTACACAACATTCATCTCGTCTGTCTAACGCGTAGGTTCCGTATATGTAATGTCTGGTTTTGGTTATTTGAAACACCTTTAATTTGTTTAGTTCTTGTTTTCTTTATTAACATTCGTTTTTTTTCCTTTATTAACGTTTTTTTTTTCTTGTGTATGTTGTACCCTTCATGTACTGCTGCAAATAAAGTCAGTTCTGAGTCAGCGCTCATGTGTGTGCCCCCTTACGTCCCTGTTTTCTAGCCCTGCTTTTCGTTTCAACCTGCATCAAAGCCAACTAGCCCATTCACAAGCATAATCAAGGCTGTATTTAAACAAACGTAGCTTCCAATGTTTTCTATAAGACTGCGAACTAAGGCCCTGAGTTGGCTTTGTGAATGTCAAAGGGCATGTACCACATGGAATAGCGATGAAATATTTGATTACTTTACATGCTCGCGCTTTTCCTCTCTTCACTTGCCCATAGAAGAAAGCAGCAGGTTAAAAGTCAAGCTCGCGACAACCACACCGAATTATAGTCACTAAGCCACATAAGAAACAGTTGAATATTGCTATGTACGTTTATACTGAGCGATGAAATATTTTGCCAATGCTTGTGATGTGGTTAGGCAAATGATGTTTGTCTAAACGAGGCTGCATAAATGAAGGAAACGTGTCCACATTTCTGTGGTGCCTTTGAGAAGGCACGACTGTAGAAATGTTTGACCACCGTTTGACGCCACGTTATTTGTAACTAAAACGAAGCAAACAACTTGTGTATTGCCTCAAAAGTAACACCATACTCGTTCACCAAAAGAACTAAGATTTATTTGACGAAATGTTTACATTTGAAGTGGGCAGTACTCCTATAGCATTTCTGTGCCAAGGATGCGTAGTTATATGATATAAATCCGCTTTCCTGAAAGAGTAAAAAATAAAGCAATTAGAAAGAGGAAAAACACTTTTTAATATAAGATTTTTATTAATTTCTCACAAAAGAGTCACATACGTGCGCAATTTACAAGCATATATTCAAGTGAATGCATTTCTCCATTTCCTAATGGTAGTGTTCAGCAGTGGCGGATCAAGTAGTCCACGAGTACAATTTTTACGTTTTTTTTTCACTGTAAAGCTTTAAGTTCAGGGGCAGATACCGCGGCGCCTTTGCTAGTAGCAGAACGAAAGAGTTGGGCGCCCCTTTCACATTGTGTACTGAGTGCAATGAAGTTGAGCATGCAGACCATCTGGTCCTGCAAGCGATTTCGCTCCGAAGGGGAGAAACTAACGGAAAATATGCAGAAAAAAGGATTTCCCCACGGATGCTGTGAAGACATCGTGTTCCCCAAACGTGTGCGGGTGATTCGCAGCGGGTGATTCGAAGGCAGCGCTCTTGCTATCTACATGAAAGCAAAGTAGGTGCGCACTCCAGCGCTGTAGAAGACAACGTGAAGTACCTCCTGTTGGAACTTGTGCGCCTGAACGATTGAAAGAAGAAATTTAAATACCGATGATCTGATTATGCATAAATTTATGGAAAGGCTGCACTGATGGTTTAGCATAAACCCACACACCGCAGAGTAAATTTTTCTGGAATCTCTGGTTCACTTCCGCTCGCCGCGGCACGCCTTCAGTCCTTCCTGCTTCTATTTACGAAATCGAAGTTTTCCGCTTGTAATAAACAAACAAATACGCAGTGGTCTCGGTCGACCAAGCTGGTTCGGTCATCAACGCCGCATCGATTGAATGTTCCTCCTCGAGCGCTGCCGAGCAGGTGGCCATCGCCGTCGCTCTCCTCGACGAGAAGCGCGCGAACGTATACAGCGACTCACGGGCAGCCGTCCGTGCCTTCGCCGTCGGCGCAATCGCCAAGGAAGCACGCCGTATTCTCGGTGAAAAAGACATCTCTAACCACATCTTAACGTGGTTCCCTGCTCACATGGGTCATTTTGAAGGAGGCCCCACCAACCTCAACGAGCTGGCCCACTCCAAGGCGCGAGGTATGACGTTCCGCGCCCACGGAGGTTCTCCCCAGCCCACGACGTTGGACAATAGAGATCAGCCCACCACATACAATGAAATTACGCAGCACTTCCACCTAGGCAGGAGGGTCTACCCCCCTCCTCACAGAAAACTACACAGAGCCCAGGCCATGACGCTTAGACTCCTGCAGACTGATTCATATCCAAATCTGGCCTTATTTCACAAAATTTACCCGGATACTTACACTAGCAGCTCGTGCCGCCTTTGTGGGGAAATAGCTAACTTAGAGCATATGCTCTGGCGATGCCCCTCGTTGCTGGGCAGTGAACAAGCCGACCCAGCCAAGTGGAGCTCCGCCATCAGAAGCCCCAACAAGGGGGATCAGCTTTGGGCCGTCCAGAGAGCCCACGATGCGGCGGTCAGGCTAAGCCTGCCCGTCCCAACGTGGGAGAAGCCCACTGCGCGCTAGTCGCGTCTCTCAGGACTATATTTAATAAAGTTCCACCATCCATCCATCTATATCTTCCGGTTGACAGCTGCCTAGCAATATCGAATTTCAAGTTGAAGCGACCACGGTTAAACGGTACGCACAAATATACAGCGGCATGCGTTACCCTCTACGTACAAATAAAGTGTTCACTTTTAATATCAGTAGTAATAGCAGTAATAACACACACGCACACACACACACACACACACACACACACACACACACACACACACACACACGTGCGCGCACGCGCCCGCACGTGTACACGTAGGCCTAACTGTGCAATGTGCAATGCCAAATGTGTGCCGGGGGCGTGAAGAAAAAGCTTTTTTCTTAATTTACATTAAAGCACTTCTTTTACCTTCTATTCCTTCAAACTGTGGATTTATTATATATTCAGCTTTAATGTATACTTCTGAACTGTGTGCTGCCTTTATAGGTAGACGGGCGAACAATACATTTTTTAAAGAAATACTGAACAAAATTCCTGCCGCCAACAGAAATTTTGCAGCCTTCTGAAGCCAAACGCCGACAGCGCTCGAGTGCAACGCACGCCACTCTGTGCATTGCAGGCGTTCTGATACAAACAAAACGCCGACAGCCCCGTTACGACAAGCGAAGCCAGCCGCAGTGCACGTGCCAGCCCTGCATGCGCACGAGTTGCGACCGAGGGGCCTGCACGCGTGACGGAGGAAGAAATCGAGATTAGAGGCCAGTGGCTCGTGATATCGACAGACTACGCGTTCGCTCTCTTTCGTCCTCGTTCGCTTTATCAGTTACGCCGACGCCAGTCGACGCCGAGGGCGACAGCGACACCGCTCAAGGCAGTATTGGGCGCCTAAGAGCGGTGCTCTAAAATGAGGCGTGACAACCCGACTATAACTTTTGAAAAAACCTTTGTGGTGTTGGGATGCCTTCACTAAAATTAAGAGAGGCAGATACACAACGAGCGAGAAAGGAGGAGCGGCACCGTAATACCATAACGTATATCTGTAATTGGCTAACAGGCTCTAATGCCAGCTGCCGCCCGCATCTCTCAACCCACTAAGCCCCCACTACGGTTCCTAGAACCCTAACGAACGGCAGCGGCAGCGAACGATGCTCCCTGGTGGAATAAAGACCCTAAAGAGTGGGGCATGGTCTCAGCGCCTTTGTGGAAGGGGGAGAGTGAGATATACATGAGAGGTGGGCAAAACGAGGTACCGATAAGGAACACGTGCATCCTTCATCCGCCGCGGTGAAAAGTGACGTCAAGGCTCGCGCTGGCATGGGGCTGTGGCACGCTGACAAACTTCCAAAAATACAGACAAATGTTCCAAAGTATGGGAAATAAACTGTTTCTCGCAACAGTCGTGTCTTCCGAGTAGAATTTCGGTGTTCTCGTCATCTTTTTTTACTTTTGTTCAGTGTCCCTTTTATGTAAAAAGACCTCCCCCCCCCCCTCCCCCCGCCACACATTCTCTGCTAAAATAGAACGTACTTCAGGAATTGTGCGAAGTTACAAAATTTTGGAGCAGTCTTTTGTTGAAGCGTAATCATCCGGAAGCTGTAAGCCTTTTCATGCATACGTTGTAGCGTTTGCGATTATGTTTCTTCTTTTTTTTTCGTTTCGTTTTCTTCTTGGCATCAACAGTGCAATGCCTGCTTTAAGAATGAAGCACATTAGTGAATAACACGGAAGTCTTTAGAATTTTTACGCCTTGAAAAGCTCGATCATTATACTATCAAAGCCACCTATACGCCTATACAAGATTCAGATTTTTTGCTTCATATACATATATGAGGAGAAAACGCGAACGCGCGATAGCAGGGCGGCGTTCAAATGACGGGAAGTCTCTGCATGTTACAAGAACAAATTATTTTCGCTTCTAAGTTCAAGAACACAAAACTCATCGCAAGAAAAAACGAGTACACGCGATGAAGTGCATGTACTTCAATTTCCGAAAGTGATCCATTCGTTACCTGCGTAAAGGTTCATTTTACTTATCCGCTAAATGCACCTTCAGCAAAAGTAAATCATTCTTGTCAACGAGAAAAAAATGAAGAAAAGCGAAGTAATATTCTTAATAAGAGCTTGTTGCTGGGCGAGTTGGTAAGTAGTACGTAACGTCTTGATTTTTGCGCTAAGAATGACGAACACATGAGGGACGGCAGGAAAGGCGCTACTAACAACATGCTTATTGCAGTTCTTGCAATAAATTTATAGCAGAGTGATGCGCAGCGTATATCAAAACACCACCACTTATCGGGCTAAGGACACCTTGCGTGAGAAAACGTAATCTCGCTCTTGTAAAGGCAGATGGACGTGTCGCTAACAGAATCACTTCCTTCTTTCTTTATATGGTACACCTCCCAGTGTTCACGGGCTGATTTGTTTCGGCTTCTACCTAGAATCTTGGCTTCACGAAATGTCGGCTCACACGTGTATTTTCGGCAGCGGGACGAAAGATGGACCCCGTCAACGTTCTTTAGATTTTGCGCATCGTCTCCTAACTGGTCATTAAGGTAGCGGCCTGTTTGCCCTATGTACGATTTTCCGCAAGACAGCGGTGTGTCGTACACCACTCCTTGCATGCACTGCAGAAAGGAAGAGGTATATATCTTTGAGCATCCTTCCTTCTTGCTTCCCACCTTTGTTGTGCGCGGGCAAAGCTGTGCGAGCTTACTTGGCGCCGAAAGAACTAGCGGGACCCCATGCATATCGGCGACCTTTTTCAGGCTATCAGAAACCTTGTGTACACACTAAACGTTGTAACCGATAGTTGTGATTTTGTGCACCGATAGTAAGGGTTACAAAATTTAGAATTTATGCACTAGGTGCATATATTCTAAACTTGGTAACCCTAATTCTAAATTCTAAGGTGCAATAGGTGCACAAAATCACATTTATCAGTTGCCACGTTTAGAGTGTACATATAGTACAGACAGACAGACAGACAGACAGACAGACAGACAGACAGACAGACAGACAGACAGACAGACAGACAGACAGACAGACAGACAGACAGACAGACAGACAGACAGACAGACAGACAGACAGACAGACAGACAGACAGACAGACAGACAGACAGACAGACAGACAGACAGACAGACAGACAGACAGACAGGCAAGGAACTTTATTAAGGTCCAGAGAAGCCAGCCAGTGCCATTCTAGACAGGACACCTGGCTTGCTGTCGACTAATCCCACGTTAGAGCAGGGAAGCCACGCCTCTCCCCTCTCTCACGGGTCCTCTGAACAGCCTTGGACTGGTATTCCTGTTTTGAGCTCGTGATGGCCTTCTCCCAGTCCTCGCTGTTGTTGACGTCCTGTAACACAGGGCACTGCCAAAGCATGTGGGCTAAAGTACAGAATTCTTCCCCCCAATCCGGACAATGAGAATCTATCTCTGTGTGGAGCGCGCTAAGAAAACCTCTCGATGGGTACGAACCCGTCTGAAGCATCCTTAGCGTATAAGACTGCTCTACTCAGTTTTGGATGGGGAGGCGGAAAACGTTGCCATCCCCTTTGTAATGAGACGTAACCTCATGGAACGTAAGGAGAGAGTCACTGTGCCCTATAGTCTCCGAACCTGTAGAGGTCCCACCTACGTCGAGGTGCGTGAGTTCTCGCACACGGCTGGAGCAATCTCATTGGGGTTTAGGCGACCCGGCAGCACGAATCTGGTCTAAAGGCGTTAACCCCCGAACTCTGCCTTGACGGCCTGCAATCCGAAAAGTCAGATTTATTTGGGAAAACTTGAAGTCCTGTTGTTTCAAGGAAGGACTCAGTAACGTCGAGGATTTCCTGGAGCGCCTGCTTGACGGACTCCCCAAACCTTCCGGGCACCAAATTGTGATATCATCAGCGTAGATCGCATGTACCTCGTTTCGTACCGCTGATAATCTCTTGGAAAACCTGTGCACCGCAATGTTGAACAAGAGGGGGGATTACCGTGCCCTGAGGTGTACCTCTACGTCCGAGCTCAAATCTTTCACATTTCGATTGTCCTAGCCCGACAGCCGAGGTCCTGCTCCTGAGGAAGGATTTAACAAAGGTAAAGAATTGACCCCACAAGTTCAGCTCAAAGATTTCCTGGAGAATAAAGTCGTGCGATACTGTATCGATCGCCTTAGACTAATCTATGGCCAATATACTCCTCGCATTCCTGCTCCTATTGTCAAAAATCATGGTCTTGAGCAAAGGGATTACATCCTGAGCGGAGAGAGAAGGCCGATATCTAACCATGTTGCACGGAAACGACTCTTCATGCTCTATGTGCCTGGATATTCTGTTATGTATAGCGTGTTCGGGCCACTTTGCTTAAGCATGAGGTGAGTGAAATGGGGCGGATGTTATCAAGGCTAGGTGATTTTCCGGATTTTGGAATGAGAATTACCGTCGCTTGCTTCCGTGATTCCGGGACTAAGCCCACTTCCCAAACTCTATTGATTTCCCTAGCAACAGCGCTGATAGTCTTGTCGTCCAGGTTTCTGAAGAGCCGGTCCGTTATGCTGTCCGGTCCGGGAGCGAATCAGCCATTCAAGTTGTGTAGAACCTCCCCAACATACACCTCCAACAAGCACCTCCATCGAGATCCGGGGCGTTCGCGAAATCATACCGAGGTGGACTACTGTGCTCGCTTTAACCCACCGGGAGGTACTTACAGGCCAGTTCTTGGAGAAAGGACGCTTCGGCATTACCTCCTCCTTCTGCTTGTGAATTACACTGTCGATAGCCAATCTCTGGTCGCCTATGGTTTCACCATGCAACTTCAGGTTTTTCCCACATGTCCCTACATCCGCCATTTTGGCGCTGCCTTTCAGTTTTCGAAAGGAGGCTTCAGCCACCCCCGTTATGACCGATCTAGGGAATACCTCGGTCAACAGTATTTCCACTTGTTTCGCACAAGCTTCTTCTTCTACATGCGTGTACGAGTTTCGCAGGGCCAATTCCTGGCAGGATCCAGCGATACCCCTCTTTACAAGCTTTGAGTGGGCAGAGTCATACGGCAGGAGTTCCATTCGTGCCCCATTGTAATACATCCAACAGTTGTGACCCTTCCTAAACCGCAATTTGAGATATAAAACTGTAATGCAGTTCCATGTGGCAGCTTACGCGTGAACGATAAGCCCTTTCCATGCTGTTTAAAAAGGTTCGCCGCTAGGTCCACCCGCGTTCCGGTTAGCCACTGTCCTATTCTCGCTGAAAATAATAAAAAAAATTGTCCATGTATCTAAAAACTTCGTTGCTTAAAACCCGCTCAAGGCATTGATCAATGTTAGCAAGAAAAATGTTGCATAGAATTGGGGCCACGCACGACCCAATGGAGATTCCCTAATCTTGCAAAAATTGTCGCTCGTTAAAAGGGATTGAAGTATTGTAGAGGTAAAGGTCTAAAAAAGTTTTAAAAATGTCTAACGTCAATCCTGCTGAATTCTAAAAGGCAATTACACCGTTTTCTTTTATGCGCGCTCTGACAGCGTTAAAGATGTGGCCATGAGTAACGGAATAAAATAAATCTTCTGCATCAATAGAAAAGACTTTGCCCGAGCACTCGTTTACGTGAAGAAATTTACATCTGCAGAATTTCGGGTATAGAAGGGGCCCTTTATCTGAAAGCTGGAAAGTGTACCTAAAAAGAACTGACTAACAGTTTACTGCCAGGCGCCTTACTCATTTACGATTGTCCTAAATGATCGTAACCGATCGTAACGCTTCATTACAACCATTGCAATAAACAAGTTGTTAGTTGCGCCTGTCCTCTCTTCTGTCATGTGTTTGTCTTTCTTAGCGCAAAAATAAAGAATCAAAGTAATATCGCCCGCATGTTTCGGGAGGACAGTTGTCTGCAACAAGTATGAACCTTCTTATGAAGATATCGAACACCAAGAACACAAGTATGCAAGTCTGCATTGAATTTATCATTCACGAGCCATACCAAGGTACCGACTGCGTTCTCTAGTGCTCCAGGAATATTCCGTTGAGGGTGAGGGTGTTCGATAAAAAGCACTAACCAAGTGAAGCAGTTGCTGACGAGCAGAAGCCCTCTAGGAGCGCAATCCAGCTCAGCGGAGGCATCCCCGAGTCCCTTCGGCGGCGCGTGGTATCCGAGCGTCGGCAGCGCACATCGTATCCGAGCGAGGCCCAGAATGAGTACGGTGAGCTCTCGCTTTCAGGACCGAGGCCGCCTGGCGGTCCCGGCGTGAAGCCTGGCTCCCCGTCAGCCTCCCCTCACTACCGATGCCCGAATGGGTGCTGGTTGGTGTGCGTATGCTGGGAAGCGCCACCGTGGCTGCGTCGAAGGCGAGCGCAGGGCAGCCGTGGCTTTACCGACGTTACTGCCGGTTTTTTCGGAGACCAGTGGGTGGGAGTGGGGAGGGATGGAGAAGCAAGGGGGGTTGTCGAACCCGAATCTTGGCGTGGTTATCAAGAGAAATAGGAAAGGCACGCCACCTGGGCCGGATTAGGCGTCGAAGTTCATGCATGTTTCTTCTCGAGAGGCCTCCCGAACGTTTCGCGCTTTGGCTTATAAACTATGGCGCACCTGAAGAGCCGTGAGGACAAAATCGAAAGGCGCAAAATGCCTGTATGCTCAACATCCATAAAAAGAGAAACAAGAGTTAGGATGCACGATCAGATGAGAGGTGCTATCAGATACATACTGGGTAGTACTGTCGGATTCGTGATTTATTGAAGCCAAAGCGTATCAGATTTCGACTTCTCATAATCCTCATCCGGTGTACAGGAGTCATCCATAGTTTCATGACAAATTTTCGGCCATCCACTGCGTCCAGTCTTCTCTTTTCAAAAGCGAAGCCTGAAGAATGACGGGCTTAAGCTCCGATCCTTCTACAATGTTCGCGAAGTGGAGCTGGCTGGATTTCTAAATGCCAGGCATTTCTTAGCGAACTTATGCGACTTTTAGCGCATCTATCTATCTATCTATCTATCTATCTATCTATCTATCTATCTATCTATCTATCTATCTATCTATCTATCTATCTATCTATCTATCTATCTATCTATCTATCTATCTATCTATCTATCTATCTATCTATCTATCTATCTATCTATCTATCTATCTATCTATCTATCTATCTATCTATCTATCTATCTATCTATCTATCTAGCCAACTACGACTTTGTGCTCTCCTGACCGTTTCGTTAATGGGATGTATACCAAAATTGGTATAAATCCCAAACATAAATGACATGTCATAACATGAAAATCATGATATGCATGTCATGAAAGATATGATTCACATGTCATGGTGTAGGCACTCTTGTGGTCGTTTCGTTTACTTGATATATATCAAAATTCGTATGGCGTGACAAGAGTGTATGACGAACACAAAGGACAGGTCTTAACGTGCAAACTAAGACACGCATGTCATGTACGTCATAATCTGCGTGACGTGATCTCGGGGCGGTCACGGCTGTTTAATTAAATCAATATATACAAAAAATTGTGGGACAAGACATTTATGTATGACAAACACAAATAACAGGTGGTAGCGTGAAAATCATGACGTGCATGTCACCTACAGGATGACTTACAAGCCACGCTCATGGTGCGCTCGCGGCCGTTTCACTAGATTGATACAGACGAAAATTGGTGTTGCGCGACGTGACTGTAGGAAGAACATGAATGACAGGCGGTAACATGAAAATAATGACATGCACGTCATGTGTCACATGTCTTACATGCCACGTTCATGATGCGCTCGCGGCCTGTTTGCTAGCTTAATATACACCAAAATTGTTATTGCGTGACGTGACTGTATGACGAAAATAAATGATAGATCCATTCATGTAAATCATAAACTTGCTTTTGATTATTTTCATGTTATTTTTCAATAGTGAGTATTACCATTATGTTATGTATTGATCGTATTTTTATTGTTAATCAAGCTTATTCATTATTACTCACATGTCCGTATACTATTGCTGTATTTTTTGTAATTACCCCATCCGTGTAGCCATAGGAGGTCCCCCTGTCAGTTTCTCTGAAACTTTGGGACCTCCTGCTGTAAAACGCTAACCATGTAACTCAACTGAACTATTTAATAAACTTGACTTGACTTGACTTGACTTGACGTGCTTCGTAACTTGACGGGCAGTTTTCGGCTATTCAGTAGTTTTAAACCTTTGTGACAGAAAAAAAAATATGCATGCCATGTACGGCATGATTTACATGACACTGCCTTGGTGCGCTTCCGACCACTTTGTGAACTGAATATATACCGAAATTGGTAGGGCATGGCATGAATATATGACGAAGATAAGTGACAGGTCATGCAATGTTTACACCAGAATAGAAGAAATGAAAGAAAAAAAAGAGGCTAAGTGCAAGAAAACAACAAAACGCTGTCAAAAGCCCATAATCGCATAGCTCTGCATACAATCTCTGAATCCCAACAAAAAATGCCATCTGAACAGAGCATTGATTTGGGCTTTGGTCAAAAGTAGTAAGAAAATTTGATGGGGCAAATACACTGAAGCTAGGCAAATATAGCACTCGCTGCGACTGTGGATTTGTGTTGACTCACACATACACGCTCACATACACGCTCATATAGACGCGCACACACACACTCTCTCTTTCTGTTTATCTCTGTCTTCTTGCTTACACTTTGAACATAATGAGAAAGATATACATGACCACAGAAACGAGAAGACTGACGGGAGCCTAATTGGATACACAATCAGAATACTAGGCATAGAAAGTGAAGAGCGATATAAGCCTAATTATTTACATGATAATTATTGAGAACCTGTGTTCGAGTTAGTGTGACTGGTTCTTGCTTGGAACGATACGCGTGATGGTGACCGCGTAAGTTTGCGCATACTGCAGCTGAGGTGTGCTTATTGGAGAAACTACAAAAGAACTCAAAGTCGAATAGATCTGCTGAAGCGGTGTGGAAGCATACTCGAGGCTCATAGAAAGTAGGAATGAAGAAAAACCAAGAGAGAGGGGAATGGCAGAAATGCTAATCAGTTTAGATTAACCGGCATGCTACCATGCACAGCGAAAAAGGGATGGGGCGGGGAGGGGCGTTTGAAAGTTAGAAAGAGAGTGAGTGAGAAGGATAGCACAGGCAGAAAGTCACAGTCTCTTTGTTCTTGTAGTCCGCATCTTAGTTTACAGTCGCTTATGCCAGTCTGTCGCCCTTAATTTTAACACTGCAATCGCGCCTTCCTCCTCGATGACTTTTCACGATAGCATTTCAGTATAGCTGCTACCGACATCGGTCTGCGGTAAAGGCCAGCTAGAGCTCGACTGCTGACCCGAAGGACGCGGGAGCGAATCCCGGTTGCAGCGGTAGCATTTTCGATTGTGGCGAAAATGCTTGAGGTCCGTGTAGTTACATTTAGCTGCACGTTGAAGAACCCCAGGTGGTCAAAATTTCCGGAGCCCTCCCCTACAGCGACCCTCATAATAATATCGTGGTTTTGGCACGTTAAACCACAACAATTATTATTAAGGCGAGCTTGAGTGATCGCGAGTGATCGCCTCTGCACATTGTAGGAGAGTCGCAGAAGATGTGCTGTAAGGTCTCTTTGTTCCCAAGAGCGCTGTCAGCCGTTTCCATAAAAAACGAAAATGTCTTCGTGAAAGCCAGTCTTAGCCGGAACTGGCAAAGAAGAGGGGCCTCTCTTAGGATGAGTCCAGATAGCATATCGCGGCAAGTCCTAAGCAGATGTGATGCCAAAGCTTTGAATATAATGCGCCACCGATGTGCCGTGTGTCCACTCAGCGTATCATAGTCGTCCATATCAGGGCTGGGCAGTATCGTGATACAAGAGTATCGCGATAGTATTTCAGAGATACTTTTGAGTATCTGTATTTCTGTATCGAGATACATTTGAAAAATGTATTTGTATCTCAGTAGTGAGATACATTTACGATGTATCGCCTGTATCGCGATACTATGCAGGACACGGGTATCTCGTTACATTGTTTTTTTGTGTCGGAAATGAGTTGAGGCGTGTTTCCAACGGGGGAATAACGTTTCTTTTTTTTTGTGCCAAGACAAGCAAAGGCGCGCCGCCAGTCGCCGACAGATGGGGCGGCGATGGTTTCCCCTCAAGCACAGAATGGTCCATTTGGTAAAGCGCGCGACGCCGCAGACAGCAGAATCGCGGGGGCAGTGTTGTCGGCCTCTGCCGACGAAAGTCACTGTCTCTCAAGGTCAATGCAGCACGCCTAGATTTTTTCGGGTGGCAAGCCATTACTTCGCGACCCCCCGCGCGGATACCGCCTTGGAACAGGCTTTGCAATGCTTCGCGTGCGTTCAGTTTTCAAAGCGGCGGCACTTCCAAAAGCAGTTCCCGTAGTCGCGGCGGAAGTGACTAGAAGATGGCTATCTTTGACGCGCTTTCAGCCACCTCTCCAATGTCAGGGTGCGTTCCTAATTGATTACATGCGTGAAACGGTCTTTTGTGGTAGCAGGCTCCCCCACCGCCGGAGCCGACTTCGCCTGTTGCGGCTTTCTGAAATGGGTGCTGGTAGCGTCGGTGGTGGTGACAGCTTCATTGAAGCCTACGGGGTCAGATGGCTGAGGATTCCGAAGATGGGGACCGACTTCGGATTCTGAGCAGTCAGAACAACCCAAGTGAGGGCGGAAGTGTTTCGGTATCTAGATGACCCGAGAAGAGATATCGCCACGCTGCAGGGCAATCCGGCTATGAAGGCGGTATTTATTCACTATAACACGAATTTGTGCTCGCCTTCAGCGGTAGACAGACTTTTTCTTTCGTGAGTCTTGTGCTGAGGCTGAACCGACGCTGTCAGAAGACAGCCCATTTGAGAAGCCTACACAGCAACCTTCTCAGCGAAGCAGATCTTCAAAATAAATGTGTGCTTTTTCTAAATTCACTGGTGTTCATTAGTGATTCGAGTGATTCGCTTAAAGTGTATTTCTAGCATAGCTTAGTTTGTTCGCCAAGTATGTCGATTTCGGTGTCCAATCCTTGTTACTGTTGCTGTGAAATATTGTATTTTTATTGCAATTGATACTTGTAATTATGTCATTATTACTAATTATGTATTTTGTCCGCCCCCCCCCCCTCCCCTGCAATGTCTTAATAGCGCTGAGGGTACTGTAATAAATAAATAAATGAACTGAACGTTTCGATGCGCTGTAACTTTAATTACAACATTATGCTGCACTAATAAGTGCCTTTGCGTAGTATGAGCATTCTTGAAATAAAAAAAAGTATTCCAGTATCTGTATCGCTGTAACTGTATTCCGGAATACTTTTTTCGTCTTATTGCAAAAGTATCTCCGAAATATCCCGTTACGTTAAAGGAAAATGTATCTCAGTATCTGTATTTTAGGCTTCCAGTTCATGTATTTCGATATCTGTATTCCGGAATACTTTTCTGAGTATCTCTGCCCAGCCCTGGTCCATATGCTAAGTTTTCCTGGATGACTCGAGGAGAACTAAAACGCGCCGGAAAACAGAAGCTGCGAACTTAGTGGTTCGATAAGTGAACATTGATTATATTAGTTCAAATACCATCATGCTAACTTCACTGATGGCAATACATATCTTGACACTAATTGCGCTTTTTTCTCGTTCAGGACGCTAACGCATTACACGGAAACACTTCCGAGTAATACCACTCTATTAAGCAGACAACACTAACTCCTTGTATCCCGATCGCAATTCCTTCTAAACGCGTCCAGGGTTGTGCTCACGCAGCCGCTGAAACGTTGGTTATGACACTAACCGCGGTTCACTGCAAACCATGCCTGTCGACCTCGGTTTATAGTAACCGACGCAGCCTGGTGGCCAAGGGTACGTGCGCGTTGTGCAGATATGGAGCGCAGTATTTGACTTTCGCAGCTTCTCTAAAGACGTGTGCAGTGATCTAGCGCCACTATACAGGGAGAATCATAACCATGTCGAAATATAACCCGGCCACTGAGCGTTGAAATTCTCGGAATACGCGTCTCTGCGCCGTAATGACGCAAGGCTTGACGGCAGTCTTCCCGCCGGCAAAGGACCGCACAAAATTTCAGGAAGTACTGCAAGCCAAGTCAATGTCAAAAACGGCAGGGAAACCTACCATATGTCAAGAGTGTCAAACGCGCTCTGTTGTCTTCAATTGCTATTCACGATACTCATCCCGTGTCAGAAGTACGATAATTATCGGGCCTATGTGTGTGACAGTTTTCTGTAGTGGTGTGTAGAAAATTCTAGCGCTAACTGAATTCAGCCAAGTCTATATGAGTCATCGTGACTGCGACAGTAAAATATAAATGCCCCTGAATACTGCGCTGAACGGCGGGTTTCGTTAAGATTGGTTGAGTAAGCGCCATCAAGGGTCGTTACTCTTCAACAGGCCTGTGCAACATGGATATATATGTTTTATGCATACATCGAACCAAACAGCTATTCGTGAATCAAGTTCAAGCGTATTGTAATCGCACGCGCATAAACGACTTCACATATTACATATAGCCCAAACAGGACCTCCTATTATTATTAGTTAATAGACAAGAATATTGTCGCAGCAAGAATTAACAGTGCGAAAACAATATTATAATATATGTTTGTAACACAAGCGCCTAATAACACATACGCTCTCCCTCTCTCTATTGGATAGATGGACGTATGTATGTATGTATGTATGTATGTATGTATGTATGTATGTATGTATGTATGTATGTATGTATGTATGTATGTATGTATGTATGTATGTATGTATGTATGTATGTATGTATGTTTGGACGGACGGATGGACGGATGGATGGAGGGATGGATCGATGGATGGGTGGATGGATGGGTGGATGGGTGAATGGATGGACGGATGAACGGAGCGATGAACGGAGGGATGAACGGACGGATCACAAGCGCTCTGTTAAAGGTTCACCAACCACACAAAGAATACAAATTTACACGGAATTATAAAAATACATCCTCTAAAGATCACAAAATTGTCCTTTTAGCAATGCTTTTTTCATGCGGTCTTTCATAAATTGTTATGAAACGGAGGGCTTATTATTAACACGCTTCCTATTCCGAAATTCACGACGGTTAAAGTGAATTGCAAATTTTCCTTAGAGAAGTTCAACTGATCTTAAGTAACGAAAGGTTATTGCGCTCATGTCGGTACTAATGGGCGCAGGTAAAAGAAATATTTCTGAAAAAATGAAACTAGGCTAAAAGTACAAAGCATCAAATTTCTCTGAATTTGTTGGGGTGACGCAGCAAACAGAACATCTACGGCTGGCCATATGAAACAGTGCTTTCACAGCACACCGGCGTCTCACGAGACTACCGTCAATATAAAGAGCGTATATAGTAGCGTCGAATGCGCAGCAGCTAATTTGTACCCGATATACCACCGACAAAAGCTGTCGCGACGTTAGTAATCGTGCAGTAAGATGATGGAGGAACGGTAGCCTGGAGTTTACTGCTTGTTCCGCTGAGACCAGTGCGCGCACACTAGCTCAAGGGTAACACTACAGTTTGCTTTTATAAGCGCCCGCACAACGTGCGTGGCAACAATAGAAGTGAGAACGTTGATTCCGCGAGCGCAGCATGGACGGTGCGTCCGCATTGTTTCGTCTATTTAGCAGCCGAAGGTGCTACAAACCTCAGGAAACCCCTTTAATACTCCGCATGCCTCTCGTGCACGCACGGTCATTAACGGGGACGTATGACAATGGCAATGGTAGTGTCAACAAGAACAGCGTGTTGCGCTTCACGCGAACAAGTAAATGTCGTCACATTAACACACACACGCACGAACGCACGCATGCACCAATGCACGCGCACACAAACACATACACGCAGGCACGCACGCTTGAGAGTGGCACTAATTTTGCGTCGTTCATGCTGTAGGAAGCACTGATTCATCAAAGTGATTTCAGCTGGTCATTAGTGCCTTTCTATTTAGGTAATACCCACGGATCGAAACGAAAGGCTACGACTATCTTCCTGTGGCACAAGCACCAAAACAGATCAATTCTTTTCACAGATAAATTGCTCTTGTGCCGCAATTTTTTCCCTCTTATTTGGGTCTTCAGCGAGAGCGCTACCTTGTTCTTGTTTCACGTTCTTCATGTGGCCAGGAGCCGATGATTCTGTATCACTGATTCCCTTGCAAACATCTAGTGATTGCTGTTGTCTTTGCTATCGTTGATGGACTGAAGATCATCTACGTAGAGCTGTCTATCGCGTACAGGTACAACGTAAAACAACCTCACTCAATTTGTTCCGGACGTCCAATGTGGAAACACGGAGCATAGTCGACCGTAGGTCACAATCATCAGGCTCACCATGCGCCTTATCACAAACGTTTTCTTCGTGCAATAGCAACGAAACGATAGAAGATCTACTGTGTTTCTGTGGACGTTTTGTGAACGAACGAAACGTTCTGCGCGATGCGCTGAAGAAGTTAGACGACAGACCGTTTTCCGAAGAGAAGATCCTCGGATCGTGGCCCTACGCATCGCAGGCCAGCAAAGCGACGCGAGCATTACTGCTGTTTTTAAAATCGACCGGCTTAAACGACCGCTTGTAGGCATTCAATGGACAGGTGCATATGTACCCTGACAGTGCCTTCTTCCCTCTTCTTTCTTTCTTTTAATCCCTTCATCCCTTCCCCCCCCAGTGTAGGGTAGCAAACCGGACGCGCGTCTGGTTAACCTCCCTGCCTTTCCTTCATTTCCTTCCTCATCCTCCTCCTCCTCCTTCCTTTATAACCTGGAGAGCAATCGGGGACAGCGTCGGGACATCATACATCGACGTGGGATCAATACAAGATGGCTCTCGCCTTCGAGCTGTTTTGGGCTATGGCATAATGCTCCGCCATGGTGGTCTAGTGGATATGGCGCTCGACTGCTCACCCGAAGGTCGCGGGATCGCATCCCGGCCGCGGCGGCTGCATTTTTGATGGAGGCGAAAAGGTTTAGGCCCGCGTACTTAGTTAAAGAACCCCAGGTGGTCGAAATTTCCGGAGCCCTCCACTACGGCATCCCTCATAATCATATCGTGGCTTTGGGACGTTATACCCCAGATAATAATAATAATAATAATAATAATAATAATAATAATAATAATAATAATAATAATAATATAATAATAATAATAGTAGTAATAATAATAATAACAACATTATTATTATTATTATTATTATTATTATTATTATTATTATTATTATTATTATTATGAGCTATTGCATAAGGAACACTGCGAGTGACTTGTAGTTATATTTTTGGCTAATGTTTAAGAACATGCTCGTGTTGTCTAGATATACGAATCAGCATTTTTATATTCTTCATTAAATTTCGCAATATTAATACAATAGGCCGTATTCCCAGAGATTCGTGTTCACAAATGTACTTTATATTAGCTGGCGGTTTTCGTGAATGATGCGTCCAGCAGAAAATTACGTCGAGATCCACATGCACACTATAAATATAGCAGATATGTAACGGCACATACGTAGCAGTGGCAACATCGGGAACATAGTAGCTACCAGGGACGAGCTCTCACAGTCTTACAGTTCCTCGTTTACAACGGTAAGTGATGTGGGAGCAACAAAATGATTATTAAATAGGAACAATCTAATTAATAATCACTGCGTAGGCAGCATACTTGCTTGCGAATTTCACATTACCTCAGGGCTTGCAGAAAAGTGCAAGTCCTCTGGCTGCCGTAGGTCCGCAGCCAAGGAGTCGCACTGACTTCGACGACGTGTGTTCTATTTCTGGCCACGGAGGTCGCACTTCAGTGCTTGCGACAGAAAGAAAGAAAAAAAAAACACCCGCCTATTACGCTTCGGTTCACGTTCAAAATCCTCAGGTGGTGATAATTAATCCAAAGTCTTCCTCTACGGTGTGCCTCATAATCACATCGTTGCCTTTGCAAGTAAAACCCTAGAAATTAATTTTCTAACAGGGAAGCCGTTTAGCAAATCGTTCCTTGTGAGTTGATCCTGAAAACTATCATCATCATAAAAGTGTATGTGCCACGTAAATTGGGTAAATCCCACTATTCACCGCTGGTCAACTCAAAAAGAAGAAGGCAACAGTTAGCCCAACAAATGGCTGCGAAGCGACGGCAGCGAGCTCAAAACCCCCGAGTGCGTACAACGAGAGAATACTACGGAACGGGGAAGCCAACGGCTGCTGAGAGAATACCCTATGTGAAGGAAGGCCTCCACCAACGAGAACGTGCTTGTACCAGAGGTGGGAACGCTTGGTTTCAGCGCGAGGTTCTGTCTCTGGAGTTTGGACATCCGTGTCGTGTCTGTGGCTGTCTGTGGTTTAACTCGAACCTCTCTGCGCTGAGAATTAACGTGGAAACAACCTAGCATCACCTAGCTAAAGCCCAGGAACAACATAGAAGCAACTTAGAACCTGCATCAACTAGCTAAGGCATAGAAACAACCTCGAAGCAACCAGATTAGTCTTCAGAATCGTTCAGTTTCGCTGTTTGGAGCCTTGCGTGGCTCAGTGCAAGCTCACCAATTTTTAAAAATCAGACTGGTAATTTTTGTAACATGCGCTATAAAGTTAGGGCATCATTCACCTAAGAAATTAACACGGCAATTTTTCCAGTCAGCACTCTTTCATAGTGTACACTGCATAACTTATCTTGAACGCGAGACCGAAGATCAGGAGGAGGTCGCACATTGCATACAAAATAATTTTCAATTCATCCTAGGTATTTTAGCAAATTATATTAATGAGAGGCACCTGAAAAAAAATCACATACCAAGAGGCAGCACTCAACACGGCACCACAACAACCTGAAGCATCACTTAACGACAGACAATAAAAATATTTTAAACTTGTAAGCTACAAAAAAGTCTTCACCTTTCAATGTCAGACATTATCAAAATACGTGGAATCATGTCTGAAAGCTATAACACGTAAAAAATTTCTTTTTCTAAGGTTAGTGTGCCACTGGGCAAAACAGACGTTAAAAGTGGCATTTGTCCAATCGTCAAGTTTCGTGTTCTCTTAGCACTTTTGTATTTTCTCCGCTTTGTCCATCGCTAGGACTTGTTCTGTATGTACTTGTTTTGGGGCGATGTATTCGTGGAAGCTCGACGACGCCCATATAGATCAGCAGGCAAATGATATTCACCATCCCTGCGGCCAGTTACCATTTCCAAAGAACGATCATCTTTGGCATGAGACTGCTTCTATAGGATTTGGAACCACGCACACTCATTTTTGTTAACACGTATCCGCTTTATTACTTCCACGGGGAAAAAGATGCCCAAAACGCCGATTTTCCTTGTTACACATATCGTTTCACTGTGCAACACTACTCTTAGGTCACGGCCGGGTAGCCTTCTTGGGCTGAACATTACTCTCTCCTGGTAGAAGGTTATGTCACCAAATTTTTACCATATACTGTTGTTGAGACATAGATATGAAATATATAATAGTGGTAACATCGTGAGAACATTTCAATCGGAGTAAAAAAATCCATATGCCAGAAGGCGTAACGTGCTGATGAACACCTGACTACGGTCTGGTCTAGTTGTACGCTTTTTATCATCCGAACTATAGTTCCACGATTTTACATCAACCTCGGAGTCACTTCTGCTAGAAACAGCGGAAAAATCGCCTGCGGACGCATTTCTGAGAGGGCCTCGCTGCCGTTTCGTCTGCGATTTTCGCGAACAATCCAAGCGAACCGCTATCCTCATTTTTGTGAGGTCGCTATCAAAAATCGCTGCCGCTCGGGAAAAAAAATTCGGCAGATCCCACGCCTTGTGCGAATCGGTTTCATGCGAAGCAGGCAGCCTGTAGTTCTATGCTGCATTTTTTTTGGCTTTGAGCCAAGCGTTACGAGATGGATCAACGTGTTTTTGTAAATGTAGGCGTTGCGTGCACATCGTGGGCTTGCAAGCCACGCCGTCTAAACTGCGTTTAAATGGTAAGTTAAGGTAAGACCTAGTATCAGCACTCACGTTAGAGCACAGACGTTTGTGTTATGAAAACAAAGTGCGCGCTACGGTGCGACGATGTGAATATCGTACAAGAAGGCGTATATAAGCGCCGTGCGCCTCGGGCCGTCTCACGCCTGAAGGAGAGGTCGGTCAGGCTTCGAAACGTTGGGTATCTAAAATAAATTTCTGGTTGGAGTTTTCTCTTTTTCGCCTTTAGTCTATTACCCGACCAGGCAGACTTCTGCCGAATGTCTACCTTGAACTCTTGTCAGCGTATTCCACCGGAGTCGAGCAACGCTTGAATATTACTTGCTGAATCATAGGAATAAAAATGTAATGTTTATTAGAGTGCTATAAAAGCGGAGCCAACACATATGAATCACAACTGACGTTAGCGCGACATGACGCCTGTATCATAGGAGTACATATGTAGTGTTTTTTGTTTTGTTATAAAATTACATAGCCAGTGCTACAACCACAATTGACGCTGCACCGACATTGCGCCTGCATAGAGTATTTTCCCAAGCAATCACTTGACCTGGCGTGGCTCTGTGGTAGAATACCTGACTGCCACGCAGAATTCTTGGCTTGCATTCCAGCTGAAATCTGATTTTTAGTATCGAAGCTTGGGCGAGTTGGTTAGACATCTCAGGGAATACAGCGCAAGAGAAGACGAGGACAACGAAGGGCGACGCACACAGAGCGCTGACTTGCAACACTTTATTCGTAGAATAAAGTGTTGTACGAATAAAGTGTTGTAAGTCAGCGCTCTGTGTGCGACGCTCTTCCTTGTCCTCGTCTTCTCTTGCGCTGTATTCCCTCCGATCTGATCTTTATTCTTTGCATTTGTCGGGTCGACGCTGCCGATGTCGGCTTTTCTTAACGCTCTCGCATTTCAGTTACCCATGTCATGTTCTCGCCTTTCCTGGGTAGATATAAACTGTCAATCACCTGTGGCGCATACCCGTACATCGCGGCCAGTGGTAAACGGGTATGTGCCACACATGTCTGGAGGAAAGGGTTTGACGACGTACGCGACAAGATCTTCACGTTATTGATGGGATGACCTGAGAAGCTCAAAAGCTATACTGTAGAACAAATGATGGCTAATTCCGGCTACTGCTTGCTAAATGATGACTAACATTGGCAAGTAAAACAGCGCGCAACAATGTAAGACGAAGAAAATGGACAAACAACAGTGCTTGTACGTGTTACGTCTTTGAGGGCCGTTCCCGTTGGAAGTTCGTACCAATTAGCTCAACTCCTCACTGTGTGACTAATATTAGGTTGTGTCAGCTGAACGACGGATAATGCCCGCTGGTGTTGTATAATGTGTAGGCTACAGTGTTGCCGTGCGCATTCACTACGGTGATGAGGCCTGGCCCTTTAGCAGCTGTAGTATATTATCGGCGCAACACTTATTATAGAAGTTAGGCCTTTGAACCCTATGACGAGTAGCATATTTTAGACTTGAGCGGTCTGCCCGTGTCCCTTAGGCGCACGTAACATAGTTTGGCCAGATCTCGTGTATGAATTATAACTGTTTTTCATTCATTCATTCATTCATTCATTCATTGGTATGGCTATCAGTGATGCTTTTGGTGAACTTGCCGCTTGCTTGGTGAACAATTCGTAGCAAACATAAACGGCACAATACCAGGTATTCTCATTACGTTGCAGCCTTTTGGTTAAAAGATAAAATGGAAACACAGTTTTTTTCTTGAACTACTCCTTATTTTCTTTGTCATGGGTAATGCTATTTTGAAAGGCTGCAGAACTCTGCAGTGTAGCCAGATCTTGTACGGAGGCTTCTGGGAATGATGTAAACTAGGCGCGACCTCATTTACTTGGCTCCATTGGCGTTCAACCGCGTTCGTTAACGTAGTCTAACCACAGTTAAGTACGACGGCCGTTAAGTCTAAAGGCTGTTGTACCCTGTCACACGACAACCCTAACCGCAGTTAATCCGCTAACGGCCGTTTTCGTAAACGGAGGTAGGCAACCCCTGTTAGCGCCGTAAACTGACAACATGGCTGCCTCCATGTCGGACGCGAGCAGCTCGGCTCCCAGCGAAATATCAAGCCAAAAGCGTGTCAACTGGACCGTTGCGACGATGGAGGCGTTGATACGCATTTGGGAAGATAAATTACCGGCTTTGAGGTACCAGTTTGTCCGTGCTGCAAAAATATCGTGTGCATTTCACGAGATTGATACACAGCAGCGTTCGTTCATTGAACAGAGCTTCACGCTATTTGATAGACGCGCATCAAAACACGCTGCTGACGCGTCCATAATCGAGCGTGAAGCCCTCTACAAGGTGGTGTAATAGCGGTGTTGCACGAACGCAGCCATGTATGAACTAAAAAACGCTTGGAAGCGCTGCAAACGTGTGACAGCGCCTCTGTCTGGTTTACGGTAACTGTGGTTACGTCCGTTAACTGCAGTTGTGGATAACAGCGGTTAAGCTTACTCATGTGACAAGGGTATTAGGCGGAGGTTCGGCCGTCCGCTGACGTCACTATGCGTCGCCCAGCAACGCTTAGGAGGAAGGAAAAGAGGAGGAGAACACATAAATAATAGAAAAAAATGGCGAGGCGGAATTTGAACCAGGGTACCCACGGTCGGAAGGCGAGCGTCGTACCCACTCTTCTATCCAGGCACGCGAGCAGAAGAAGCACTTATGGGAACCATGTCAATGAGTTGCTCTTTGCGAGGGAACGAAAAGGAGAAAGAAAGAGAAACAGAGAGCAACAGAGAGAGAGAGAGAAAGAAAGAAACAGATAGAAAGAGCCAGAAAGAAAGAGAGAGATAGAATGCATAGCATAGCCACGTATAGCATAGCATAGCATAGCAAGAGGGTGGCATAGAGATTCGAGGGTGAGCAGGAGAGAAAGGAGGAGGGAAGGACCATCGGCTTCGCTGTTTTCACAGTTCTCGGCCCAATAATGCGTAGTTACGCCAATTCCTTTATACGGAAATCTGATCTTTTATCCAGATCGCTTCTAATTTCACGTTGCCACATTTCATTGTTGCCTGGATATGAACGCATAACCTCCCCTTTCGGCGCCGTCGCCACAAAGCGAGTAATTAGGCGCGTAGGCGCTGTTGGGATCTTAAGCACGCAAAGAAAGAAAGAAAGAAAGAAGGAAAGAAAGAAAGAAAGAAAGAAAGAAAGAAAGAAAGAAAGAAAGAAAGAAAAAGAAATAAAGAAAGAAAGAAAGAAAGAAAGAAAAAA